>NW_013666010.1:5154-13539 GCF_000517525.1 Limulus polyphemus | reverse complement strand
CATATTACAAGTCACGCCTATTTCTAAATACTAATTCAATCCAAACAACGTTCATATTAAAAATAAATACATAATAATTAATTAGTTACACTGGATCAGAAATCCGTTTGCATCATGTAAAAGTGCTGAAAAAGTTAGGAGTACAAGAACAGACAGAATTGGCAGAAATAAGTATGGACAGAAACTGAAAAATGAAATTTTCTGAAATGACATTGGGGAAGTTCTGGTTGCTTGTGGAGAGGCAATACCTTGGCTCTCAAACAATACAAGTTTTAGTACCCTTTTGTTCTACATACCTGTGTGAGTTGGGATTTTCAAGATTAACTGTTGTAAAGAACAACAAAAGGGAACATTTGAGCTCAGTCGATCAAGAGCTTTGAGTAGCCATAAGCACTATCGAGCGTCTATGTGCAGAAAAGCAGACTCAAATATCCCACTAATTATAATGAATAATAAATGTGTAATCTAAAATTCTAAATAAATGTTTGTGTTGCTATATCTTTTGGTGTGCCTTAATATTTCAAGTTATATTTAGTGTGCTTTGGGCCAAAAAGGTTGAGAAATACTGCTTTAAACAGTATCTTCTCATTATTATTTTATTATAACGTCAACTTTTAGTGAGTGCCTGTTCTACAGAAGGTTGAAGTGTTATTGCTGAAAATTGAACAGAAAGCACCAGTTAAGAAGTTTTGTCGGAATTTGTAAATACTTAAATTATTTGGTTTCTCTCAACATAGTTTTGTAAGAAAGTGATACCTTCCCACAGTTAATCATTTATGTTTTAAACCACAGTATTTAATTTTCATAACTTGGTTTCACAACTAAAGTTTTTTTCTAGTGTATAGTGTTTCAAACATGATATTCTTTAACAGTAATTTAGGTTTTTTTTAAAGATAATCTTCATGGTAGTATATTTTCTTCAAAGGTAGCTGCCCAGAACTGTCGGAAAAGAAAGATGGACCAGGTCATGGATCTTGAAAAGGAACTGAATGTGCTGCAGGAAGAAAAACTGGAACTGGAGACAGTACATCAAAGAATGTTGAATTTTCACCAATTAGCTCAGGACAAGTATACCCAGTTGTATAAGTACATTTTGAAGGAATCCTATAGCCCACAGGAGCTTCCAGATTTGGCATCATCTTCTAGTCAGGAACTTGGTTCATTTTCCATCCCTACAAATAGCACAAAAGAAGGCGAATCATCTACAGAGAACAGTAAAGGAGCTCGAGCTAAGAGGAAGACTGATAAGAAGTGACACTACAGAATCTTGTTTGATTGGAAAGTGAACTCCTGTATCACATCTAAAGTTGTTGGTTGTGACAAATAACATATTCTTCAGAACAGTTTCTGTAATTCAAAATGTTAGAGTATTTTGGCATTCAAGAAGAACATATTTTTTTAGGGAAGGAATAAACATACTTGAATGTTGGATATAGTATATAATATATATAGAAGTGGGAGAATGAAATATTTTGATTAATATACTAATATATGGAAGAAATTTTATCTTTTGTCTTTATTTGGGAAGTAGATAAAATCTCTTAAGGAAAGTGACTGTTCCACAAGAAGGGAAAGTGTGGTGTATATTTGAGCAATTAAATCAAGTGAAACAGTTTTATTAATATTTCAGTTACCATTTTAAGCATCCCATTGTGTGTGTGTGTATATATATATATATATATGTCAATTTATCTATTGGCTTAATGTATTTGAACTTCTTTTAAGTAAGACTTATCACTAAAATAATTTCTACATCTTTTGTTTTTGTGCTTTCCAACACCAACCATACTTTTGTTACCTTATATTATTTTTTTATAACTGTCCAAAATGATTTAGTTTTTATGTTTCTCTTTCCACCAGTATTATGGGGTTTGGTCTGATTCCATAATCCCTGAAAATCTAGGGTAGTCTACAATTAATAGTGATATTACCACCAGATGTACCAGTGTTGTGGAGTTTTTTGGTCTGATTGCACAATCCTTGTAACACTAGGCTAGTCTACAATTGATACTGCTACTACCATCAGATGTGCCAGTGTCTGAGCAAAACTTAAGAAAAAGACCCTAATTATCATGATTATGTCTTTGCCACAGGTATTGAACTAAAACAAGATGAATAGATTGTCTTCATAGTTCCATGATTAGGAGCCTGCAATTCAAATAAATGGTTTACTGTCAAATGATTATATCCTTTCTTTGAAAGACAATCATAAGCTTTTCAACAGTTTGAATGTTTCATCATTACTGGTAAAATCATCCTTTAATGAGGCCATCCAATGTGACAGAATCACTTCTTTCTGCTGGAACAAAAAACATACATTAACCCTGGGGTATTTCCATTTTCCTATTATTGATTCATCTGTATTAATAATTTTCTCAGGTCTACCTCCTTATTTTCACCATTTCTAATATAAATGTTTGCATAATACAAAACTTACCAGTTTACTGCTGTTGTGGGGTTCAAACTCACGACAAACTTATAATTCTGATACCCGTGTTTGACCATCAGTCATTTTGTATAGTGTTTCTTTTCTAAATTTTTCTGATGTGTGCCTCTGTTTCTAACCTGTTTTACATTGTTTTGTTATATGGTATAATTGTTTTTAACAATAGTATTTTACTTATTCCTAGAAGTAGCATAATTATGTTATTGTCCACTATTATAACACATTAAAGTTTTGTTAATTCCATGATTTATTCAACATTGTAAAGCCTTAAAAATCAGGGATGAGCATTGGCAAGTTTTGGCCATTCATCATCTTGTTCAAATTGGTGAGAAAATTAATGGAGAGAGAGAGAGAGGATGCTGGAGCCATAGACAAATTGGGCTTATTTTTCGCTATCTTCCTTAATTGTGTGTGCCTTTCACCCATTTGTTTAAAATTAGTTTGACATTTTTCTTTCATCTGACATTACTTTTATATGTAAAGTCACGGAGATGAAGCCTAAATTTAAGAGAGATATACATGATCTTATAAAAGCTGAGGAGAGAAGGTATCTGAAAAAATGTTTCAAAATTGCTTTCAGTAATTAAGAAACTTTTGTTGCACGTCAGAACATTACAAACATATTAAATTTCACAAATTCAGATATTATTTTTAGCCTAATAAGCTATGTTACACTAGGGAGGGGTGAAATTGTGGGACTGAAGAATTTCGTACACATAAGAAATTGGTCAATGAACATAATATTATATCTGCCTCTTATAAGACCTGGTTTGTAAATGATTGGTCAGTAATTTGCCCTAGTAAAAACTTCTGTACAGTTCACTAATGTCTCATGAAATGACCACTTTTTATATTGGCTGGACACGAGTTAAAGCAGCAAATGTTTGTTTAATAATCATACTAGTAATAAATAGTGTATTTATTGTTCCAAAATGGCCCAGAATACACCAGAGAGCATGTAGAACCCTTCTGTCTTCCAGGGGACTAGACATCTCCTGGCCCTCAGCATTTATAGGTTGGAACCCAGTATGAACCAAAAGTTTCATATGCTGTTTTCATCACTGATTAATAAAACCTTAAAACATTACAAATGTGTATACTTTTCAACAAAAAAATACCCAGTTACAACATTACATTTGTGTATTTACTATGCTAATGATTAGTCTGTATTCTATATTTTTCAGTAGCATAAAACAGTGTTGTCAAAACCAAAAGAACTTGATATTTTATAAATAGTTTGTAAAATTTAGCATTATATAATTTTTTTTGTAATTACAAACAGTACAAATTACACTTCTGCATAACATACCACAAAACTACTTGTCCTTTTTGTATATAATTTATCTTTCATCTTCTTTGCATTTCTTCATGTGGTGGTTAAGGCACTGGATTTTGTGCAGATTTTGTATTAAAGTTTCAAAAGCTAATTAATGTTTATGATTGTATAAAATTGTATTTAATTCATAATGTACATTCTTTACAAGGTCAACAGATGATAGCAGTGAATGACAACAGGAACAGCTATAGGTGTCAATAGGCCTAGTTAAACTCACAATGCAAACTTGTTACTTTCTACTGGCTATCCCCCAAAATTGCACAATCCTTTGAACCACTCCCTAAGAGATACTTCTAACTATTTATAACAATTAGCCTGAGGTGGGACAGGGATTGTGGAGTAGCTTTTGATTATTTCTTTAGTGGATAAAGCACATCTGATGAGTTGTGTGAAGTTAAATAATGATATTTCCAGTGATGGCTTGTTTTTAAGAGAAAATATGTAATGCTACTGATATAACTGGGATGAACTGTTATTATTAATGTACATCTACAATTAAAATCATCATTCAGATGCTATTTCTAATGAATTCAGTCTTGTACTTTTTTTTCAAGTTCTATTTCTTCAATTACCGTTAGAGGACTATAGGATGAGGTTATTTATGTACTTATTACAGTTTAATAATCTTCTATAACTTCTGAAAGTGTATTGTCTGAAGAAAATGAGACATAGAAATATTTGATATAATATGTATGACTGTTGATTTTATTGATTTCTTTGAAAGAGAAAAACTAATATTTACGTACACAAACCTCTGTTAACTAAGCTAGAAGTGGTGTAATTATCAAACTTCCAGATAATGATATTGGAAAAGTGTTGGTAGCTGTTTCATATACCTAGGAATATTTACCACACATCATTAGTGTATTCAAGAGGGATTATTCTATTGGGAAATGAAGTATTTTGTGTTGTACATTTATTTGTTTTTAAACACGTTTGAGTGTAGGTGTGATATTAGTAACCTCCATCTGGTTCCCCTATCAAATATCTTAATTTTTTTAGCTGTAATTCTGTATTATATGAAAGTAACTATGGGATTGTTAATTTAATGATCCTGTAATTAGACTATGATGTAACTTGTAAGATCAAAGCAAACTGTGCTAATTTTGCTAACAATGATAAATTTTACAAGTTGGGCGTATCATAGCATCATTAGTTGCATTATGTCTTGTAATTTTACTCTGAGACATAATTTCAAATAAAAGAAAACCAGTTGCTTTGTTTGGTTTATGATAAGTGTTTCACTCTTAATATTAAGGTTTTGAATATAAACAATTACAACAAATTCAGTTATTAATCCAAAAAGTTGAGTAGTGAGGATCTATAATAATCACAGCTTAGTTTTGGTGTGTGTTAAAGGTGCTACTTATTTTCTAATGTTACTAATTTCCAACACCAAGTTTTACAGGAATAAAAGGTGAAGATTTTCACCATTGGTTATATTTCACCAATTAAAGTAAAAACTATTCATCCAAAGTTTTCTGTTAAACATACCGTAGAAAGTTTACTGAGAAAAATACATTTAAAATTACAGAATATTACATTATTTGAAAACAACCATTTGGCACACATGCATTCATTGACTCACTGGACCCACATGTTTGATAAAGTACCTGGAACTTGGCAAATGTATTATTGGTATGGAAGAAGCAGCGATGGTATATACCTGTTACTGGGTGCCGTCTCGGATATAGTGCTGAAAATCAAACTAAACTAGCAAAAAAAAAATCTACCTTCAAGTGTCCTTTGAAAGTATAAGTATGTCTTATGATATCTGATAACTTGACACCACATTTCTCATTATTCTTAGTATGTGAGAGTGGTGTGATTTATATATTTGATAAGTATATACCTGTTACTGGGTGCCGTCTCGGATATAGTGCTGAAAATCAAACTAAACTAGCAAAAAAAAAATCTACCTTCAAGTGTCCTTTGAAAGTATAAGTATGTCTTATGATATCTGATAACTTGACACCACATTTCTCATTATTCTTAGTATGTGAGAGTGGTGTGATTTATATATTTGATAAGTTGACATCATGCTGATTGTTGGTATGCGAGGGTAGTGTAGTTTATATGTCTGATAACCCGATACCATGTTTTTTATGACTGTTAGTATGATTTATGTCTGATAACTTGACATCACATTGACTGTTAGTAGTGGTAGTATGTTTTATTTGGGAACTCGGGTCTTGCATATACTTTTAAGGAAGCTAGTAATGAAGATGTAGAGTTTGTAAATTGGAGAAGTTGAAGGCTATCATAATAAAAGTAGAGGCAATTGATAAAGAGAAGTGTAGACTGCAAAATGGCAGCAGGATTTCAAGAGGAGCTTAAGCAATTACATACAAGGAATACATCAGCTAACAATGACTTTCAGGAAGTTAGAAAGAGTACTATTAGGGCTAATGTTAAAAATATTGTATTTAATTGTAATGAGCCAATTCTGTTGAGCAACAAATTTCAGCCTTTAGCTTCTGTAGACGAGGAACTATTAGAGTGAAGGAAAACAAAAGGGTCAGAGAAGGATATGGATGATAAAGAGGTTATAGTCATAGGTGATTCTTTGACAAGGCATGTGGATAGAATAGTCTGTGTGGTAAATAGGGAGAAAAGAACCAGATTATGCTACCCAGGGGCACAGTTGGAGGATATAACTGACAGAGCAGGAGATAATAAAAGGGGATAGCAGATATGTAATTTTTGTGGTGCATATAGGGGCTAATGATGTAGGAAAAGGTTGGTCAGAGGAGTTAATTAATATGTACAAGGGGTTGATAAAGGCATTTAAAGAAAATGGCTATAACTTAATTTTGTCAGGGATACTGTCCAGAATTAACTGGGGGATGAAGTTATAAGTAGGTCACTAGGGCTGAATGCTAGGCTTGGGTTAGTATGTAAAGATGAGCAGATTGGGTGGTTGGACTTGTGGGATCGATTCAGTAGAAGAAGGGAGCTTTTTTTGCAATGGATGGTTTACATTTAAATAAGATAGGGGCTGGCTTGTTTGCTATGGCTATTAACTCAGCTGTAAGGGAAGTTTAAACTAGGAATATAAAGTGGTGAGGGCCAGGATAAACTAAATGCAAAAAGAATAAGAAGCAGAGAAAAATTTAGGAACTAAGTATAGAAGTAGTTCTAAGGATAGGCTTAATTGTCACTATTGTAATGCTAGAAACATAAATAAAATAGATGACATTAGAGCACTGGTAAGAATAAAGGATTCTGATATAATGGGAATAACTGAAACATGGTTAAGCATAGATGGTTTTAATGACAGAAAATTCTTTGAAATACAGGGTTACAGGCTATTTAATAGAGAGAGTATTAAAAAGGGGAGGAGTGGCTTTATATGTAAAATGTGAGTTAAGTCATGTTGAAGTTGAGGATATCAAAGATAATAGCAAGGAATTGAATACATTTGGGTTTCTATTAGTGGATATAAAGGGAAAGGGCTTTTAGTGGGAATCTGTTACTGATGAAATTAGTGAGAAACTTTACAATGAGATTAAGATTTCAGCTGTTAATGAAGTCATAATTATGGGTGATTTTAATTTCAGACGTACTGATTCGGAAATTAGATAGAATCAAACCGTGAGGGAGAAAGGTTTTTGGAAATTGTTCAAGATGATTATCTTCACCAATTAGTCAAGGAACCTACTAGAAACAATGCTATTTTAGATTTACTGCTAACTTCAAATACAGAAATGATTGAGAGGGTGGAAATTGGGGAAAATCTGGGTACAAGTGATCATTGTTCTATTAGGTTCAATATTTTGCTTCATATGAAGATAAGGAATAATGATGTTTTGTAACAAATTTAGAAGGGATGTGACAAGAATTAATTGTTGTGAATTGGGAAGCTCGGTTATTTGGAGACTGATTTTTAAATATTCAATGTAAATATATTCCTTATAGAAAGAAAGTGGTAATGGCAAGTAAAAACCAGGTTGACTCACAGAGTATAAGAGATGAAATTAAAAAAAAGCATCATAAATTTAAGAAATTTAATTTGACTGGTATGACAGGAGACTTAGAAGATCAAGAAAGTTGTACAGGAAATTAGGACATCAGAAAGGATTTCATTAAATATATTAAGGGTAAGCAAAATGTTAGGATGATTATGAGATAGCTGGCTGATTAAATTCTACCTTTTTTTCAAGTTTTTCTGATGAAAATTTAAGCAGTATTTCACATCTTGAACAGTTGACACATGGAAACTATATGCATTAATTTTGTTCTGTTTAAAAAAAAATTGGGAAGTTTAAAGGATGATAATTCTCCCATGCCAGATAATATTTCCCTAAGGGTTTTGAAGGATGTTAAAGATTGGATATGTGAGACACCTACTACTATTTTTGTCAGTCCTTGAATGGTGGGCAGGTACTAGAGGATTGGAAGTTAGCTAATGTAACTCCTCATTTCAAGGGAGGTGATAAAAATTGGCCCAGTAATATAGATCCATTAGTCTTGCATCAGTTGTGGGAAAAGTTTTGGAAAGTTCGATAAAAGATACTTTGCAAAGTCATTTAACAAAGTTTAGAATTTTATTAGGATAGTCAACATGGTTACTAATAGAAAATCTTAGACCTTAATAAATTCT
>NW_013666010.1:1549-5116 GCF_000517525.1 Limulus polyphemus | reverse complement strand
CAACATGGTTCACTAAGGGAAAATCTTGCCTTACAAATCTTTTGACATTCTTTGAAAAGGTTACTGCTAATGTAGATGAGGGTAAAGGGTATAGATTTGGTGTAACTGTATTTTCAAAAAGCATATGACAAGGTGCCACATAAAAGGCTTGTAAAAAACTATATCTATAGGTGTGGGGGATGAGTTAGCAAATTGGATAGAAAAGTGGCTGGATGTAAGAAAGCAGAGAGTTGTTACAAATGAAATTCAATCAAAGCAGGGTACATCGGGGCTCAGTCTTAGGACCTTTGCACTTTTTGATTTACATCAATGACATAGATGAAGGAATAATGAATAAATTACTTAAATTTGCTGATTATATTAAGGTCTTGTGATATTAGCTGTGAAGAGGATGCTGCTGATTTACAAAAGGATTTAGATCATTTAGTGAGTTGGACAATAAATGGCAAATGAGTTTTAATTATAATAAATGCAAGATAATGTATGTGGGTTATCATAATTTGAATTGTAAGTATAATTTGGGTGGTAATAACCTTAACAGTGTCACGAAAGAAAAATATATTGTTGTAATAGTTTATCAGTCTCTAAAGCCATCCAAGCAATATGCTGTTGCTAGTGGTAGGGCAAATAGAATTTTAGGTTGTATCTACAGAAATATTGAAAACAAATCTAAAGAGCCTATAATTTCCTAGTATAGGTCAGTGGTTTGGCCACATTTTGAATATTATGTTCAATCTTGGGCTCCTTACCTTAAGAAAGACATTGAATTATTATAAAGAGTTAGTAGAATGGTGCCTGGGAAGAAGGAGTTGTCATAAGAGGATATGTTGAAATCTCTCAAACTGTTTTCACTTGAAAAAAGAAGAGTTAGGGGGATATGATTGAGGTGTTTAAGATTGTAAAGGATATTGATACATTATATTTTTTCATACTTAACAGTGAGAATACTAGTACTAGGGGACACAAGTATAAATTTTGGCAGCTTATGTGTCATCTCCAGCTAAGACAGTTTTATTTTTCTAACAAGGTGATTAGCCATTGGAATGGATTGCCATCGGATATTGTGGAGGCAGTACATTTAAGTGAGTTTAAGAGAAAGCTTGATAACTATATGAATGGTAAGGGCTGGCTTAAAAATTTTACCTTCCTCTTTTCTAAAACAATTATTTATCAATAGGTTTAGTTTAGAGGATGGAACAACCAAGATGGACTAATAGGTCCCATGTTGTCCCAAAACGTTATGTTATGTTTGATAACTTGAAACCATGATTGTTAATACGTGAAGGTGATGTGGTTTGTATGTTTGATAACCACCACGTTTTTTACGATTGTTTGTATGTGAGGATAGTGTGGTTTATGACTGATAACTGGACATAACGTTTTTTATTATTGTTAGTATAAGAGGATAATGTATTTCATATGTCTGATAACTTCATACTACAATGATTGTTAATATATGAGGGTAGTGTGGTTTATAAGTCTGATAACTTGAAACCATGATGATTGTTAGATATGTGAGAGTAGTGTTTTTTTATGACTGGCATATCTTAAATCGTGAATTATTTTGTGGTATTTATTTATTTGACCAGGTGGTTAGGACGCTCGACTCGCAATCTGCGGGTTCGCATCCCCATCCCACCAAACATGCTTGCCCTTTCAGCCGTGGGGGCGTTATAATGTGACGGTCAATCCCACTATTCGTTGGTAAAAGAGTAGCCCAAGAGTTGGCGGTGGGTGGTGATGACTAGCCGCCTTCCCTCTAGTCTTACACTGCTAAATTAGGGACGGCTAGCGCAGATAGCCCTCGTGTAGCTTTGCGCGAAATTCAAAAAACAAACAAACAAACAATTTATTTATTTATATAAAGTCAATGTTTCATTATAAATCTTAACCGTGCTGTTAGTATGCAGTACTATGAAATGAAAATATTCACTTTTAGCCTTTTTTCAAAAGACGAAATGAATTCGGTGGTGTTGCACGTTGTCTGTTTGATTGTATTTAAGCACAAAGCTACACAATGGGCTATCTGTGCTCTGCCCACCCCGGGTATCGAAATCCGGATTCTAGCGTTGTAAGTCCGCAGACATACCGCTGTGCCACTGTGGAAAATTCTGGTGAGATTGGAGAGGAATGTTCAATAGCCTCCTTTTTCGAACAGCTCAAAAATAATGTAATACCGTAATTAATTCACAACATTTAGTAAATACATTCAAAACTTATGGTTAAACCTTGGAGAAATAAAGATGTACTTTTATGTAATATCACTGTTTACTACCATTCCTGCAGAACTTGCTAGTTAAGTCTGAAAAAACTACTGTGGTTTATCTGACTGAACTAATCTTAAAACTGAGAACATTCTACAATTTTTAAAATTCTGTTTCGACGCATGTATTTCATTGCGTGTATAGATAACTATCAATATTATAACCAAGTTCACAGCATAGCTATCGAATCTCCAGTTTCATCAGTGGTGACAAACGCAGTAAAGGGAAAAGTAGATTACTTTCACAGACCATGGATTATCTATTTTCAGCGCTATGTGAACAACATTTCCACATGTTGACACGTTTCATTATCACTTAAATACAAAACACACGCGTTCGTTTAAAGTAGAAGGAGGACAAGGTAACGTGTTATTTTTTTTCGTTGTTCTTGTCATTCATATGGAATAACTGATGTATATTATAATCAACACATACAGATATTTATATTCAATTTTCATCACCCGATTGCTCATAAATCGGCTGTAGTTGATCGAGTTACACAAGTTTAATCCTAGCAAAAAAAGAGAAAAATATATGACGTTATTTTTCATCGAACAGACAACTAAAGAAATGAATAAATATCCAGAACAAGAAAAAAAAACTTATTACTAAAATTCATTGTCACTACATATATGAATGACATCTCATCAGGGTCATTTGATATTAGAACTGTGTTTAAATCAGGCAAGTGTTGAGACAAATGCTATCTTATCCTTAAAATCCTATCAATGTCACAAACCCTCACGTTATTTATGAAATTCCTCATTTAGGTTGTCCGGTTGTTAATAATAGCTAAATTGTCAGACTTTCTGAATATGAAATAGACTATAAACATTGCAATAATTTTACATCAGCGATTGGAGAATACAACACGGAGTTAAACACTGAATCGAGACACTAGGCCTTGCAAAATCCGGCGTCTATACTTATGTTTATTTAAAAACTTAATAATTAAAAGTTACAAATTATTTTTCAAACTTATTATATGTTATTTTAAGTTTAAATTATTTTAAAAGTGTTCATAAATCTTTTTATTGGTAGCCTGTTTATGAGACACACACATATATATCACACGCCTGTCTCGCTTTATGATTCCAAATTTCACATTCTCATTCTATTCTTATTTTCTCTGCCCTGACGAAGAGAACTGCTATTTTTTGAAATGTTTGGATACAGTTGTGTTCTTTCCACGTTTATTTAAATGCTGTTAAAATAAAATATTTTTTCAATATGAGTTCCCCTCAAACTGGTGTATTTACGTGTTTTACACTCACTAAAAAGAAACCTATCATTCTATAGGTAT
>NW_013666010.1:0-910 GCF_000517525.1 Limulus polyphemus | reverse complement strand
ACATTTGGTTAACAACAAGTTAAAGCTTGGAATGGTCTATTCTTTCATTGGGGTGTATGTCTATGAGCCAGGCTAGTTTCGGAGAATTCCACTCCTCATCAGTGACCCTGGACACTACCATCAATGAAATACCAGACCACGTAAATACACTAGTTTGATTTTTCGATACCTCACTAGTATGAAGGCATCTGTTCATCTGCATGTCACAGCACTTAAATCAACTACAATATGTCAGAGAAGATAATTTGGAGTAAAATAAAAGAACATCCCCAAGGAAGCCCGATGCTTGTGGAAGACGCATTCAGGCCAGCAGATGTGAAAATTGGAAGGTCACTTGTGGCAGGTCATCAAGTAGCATACATAACAGTGGCTAATTTCTCTAAATGTGAGCAGACACTAAAGGAAGGGGCATTGTTGGGTGTGTGCCGGGAGGTAGAGCCAGTCAATGTTAAAGCAAGAAATACTACCGTTAAGAAAGGACATACACTTCCAGAACATTTAACTGACCTCTTTAAGAAGAGCATAGTCCATTTGGCAACATCACAGGCTCTTCAGGTAAAAGAACTTTTAGCAAATTATGCAGACGTCTTTTCGCAAGGAGATCATGACCTCGGCTGCACAAACCTTGTAGAGCAAAGAATAAACACAGGCAATCACCATCCAATAAAGATCCCTCCAAAGAGAATAGCTCCAGCAAAGCGACAAGAGATAGAGAAGGTCTTGGATGGTCTAATTAAGGAAGAGATAGTCGAGAAATCAGATAGTCCCTGGTCAGCTCCCGTTGTATTAGTACATAAGAAGGATGGAACCCAACGTTGCTGTGTGGACTTCAGGGCTCTTAACGGTATAACCGAAAAAGACTCATACCCACTGCCAAGAATTGATGATACTCTTGATGCCTTAGGTGGAG
>NW_013666009.1:592269-620352 GCF_000517525.1 Limulus polyphemus | reverse complement strand
TATGACATAGTGGATCGTCTTTCAGACGTGACTTTCCGAATAAAATGTGGTCGTCGAGGCAAGCCAAAGGTGGTGCATGCCAACAGGCTTTGTCATTATCATGGTCCAGGACATTTCAGTTGGGACGAAGTGAATAATGGAACAAAAGACACCACTGAAAAAGTGTCACCTGAAAAAGCCACTGTCGAAGAAGAAATTCTACACGGTTTTGAGAAGGGAAACAGTGAAGCCCTTCATGAAGTTACTACCACTGATGTGACTATTACCGGTAATAGGACAATTCCTGATGGAGCAGATGAGCCTCACGTGAAGCAGAAGCCAACGAGACAGAGACCAGTAGGGAAGAAGATACGTCCCATAAAATTGAGAGACTTTGTTGAATTTTAATTTTGTGTTTGTAAATTCTGTACATTTAATTAAGTTATTGTTAATTGTTTATTGTTTAATGTAAGTGGCTATTGTTCGGGACGAACAATACTAAGGAAGGGGCAGTGTTACGACAGTGGAAGTCACGTGACGCTGGTGACACGTAATGAGTATCTAGAAAGTTCCTGAAGGCTCGAGTGTTTGCCAGACGTTTTCTATTTTGTATATATAAGACCGGCGAGAGTGACGGCATGGAGAATTGCAGACAGGCAGAGATAGAGATGGACAATTGAGTCAAGAGCGGGAGTGACCGTAAGTAAAGTGTATGAATCGTTGTGAATTATAGTGTGTGTTTAAGTTAAAGTGACTGTGGAAATTAAGTGTATTGCGAAGTTGTATTGAGAAACAATAAACTAGTTTTATTTAAGAAAGGACTTGTATCGCTAAAGTTTCATCCAAAAGAAATTATACAGGAAATTAACAAACGACCAGAGATGTAACACAATATTAACGTTTCATTAATTTTTCGTTTGTGTATTCGAAATTGCCTTTTAATCTAACGCGAATACGTGATTAAATCAATACATTAGATCTTTACACTTTGTAATTACAAGCACTTAAGATTACTATATTATAAATGATAAACATTAGTTTCTTTATTTTGCTATTGAAGTCATTCAAAGGTTGATAACAATGCTATCTCTGTTTTCAAATCAGATGTACCATTTTGTGGAATATGGGTTGATCACTCTCTTGAACAGCAGATACATGACATGAAACAAAGTTGATAGCGAAGCTACAAGGATCATCTAGAATGAATTAGCATTGTCTCGGTACTTGTTTATAGCCCTTGAAGTCTACCGACTCATTGAGGACTTTTGAAATATTCTAGGCTCAAGTACAGCTCCAGAACTCTTTCATACAGTTTCCCAATATAAGATAGTAACGATATTCCTCTATATCACCTACAATCATGCCTATCCTCACATTTAAAAATAAGGCATATTATGACCTTACTCTATTCCTGTGGAACCTTTTCAGTTCTCCATGCTACATGAGTAAAGAGTAAAGCATCACCCCCTCTTCTAACAACTGTATATGTAATTTATACCATCCCGGAGCCTTGCTATTTTCCATTTGTTTTAGAGCTCTTTTAACTTCTTCAAATGAGATTTCTTCATCTTCAAACACCTAATTCATTAGTGTGATCTACCTGTACCCTCATCTCACCTTGAGCTACATTTTAAAGTGTTAAATAATATTCTCTCCATCTTTCATGAATGTCATCAAAATCTGTTAATAAATTACTATCAGCATCTTTAATTGTACTAAACTGTTCTATGCTACTACTCCTTTGCTAAACTGTACATACGATTTTTATCATTTCCATAATTTTCTCAAAGCTCTTCCTACTCTCTTCTCTTGGCTAACTCTCTTCATACGCTCTGGATCTCTTCTATCTATCTTATATTGTATCCATGTCTCTACTGTTCTTCTTTTCACCCACAACCTGAACTTATACACCTAATTTTTAATAGGGTTTCTTAATTCTTCTCTCCACCATAGTGTGCATTTTCCCCTTTTTCCACCAATATATTTAACATCTACGACTTTCTTTGCTGCTGATATTACTAGGTCCTTTATATATTTGTCCATAATATTTCAACATCATCATTTAAATTTCTGTTCTGTAGATGACTTGTACTTAAGTTTTCACTTACCTTATTTTGAAATTCTTCTTTTATCTCATTTATGTTCAGTTGTTCGATTTTGAATCTCTAACATTTATGAGTTTGTAAATATTTAGGTGTTCTTATTTTCATTTGACATACGCTACCAACTTATAGTTTGAGTTCAGTAAGATTGATGGTGCCTATGATCTTTCTTATATTTGATGCTAACACTAAATCAATCATAGACTTGCTACATTGACAATTATCTAAACTGCATCATCAATGCCAAGTAAGTATCTTTATGTTTGAAGAAGGTATTCATAGTTTATAGATTATTTTCTCATACAAAAGTCTATAATTCTTACTCCACCTAGGTTATTATTTCTTAAACCAAAAGTTCCAATGGCATTTTTGATTCCATTCCTTTCGTGGCCAACATGTAGGTTTAGATCGCCTATAATTATTGAGCACACAACTAATATCTCCACAATTAATTAAATGATATATATGCTGCAGGTCATCATAAAACATATATTTTTCTTGATTACTTCTTCCTTGTTGTGGTGCATAAAGTTGTACCAAACCCAGTTTTATCATCTTTTATTTTGGCCTTATCTCGAATGATTCTTTCATTTATACATTTAATATCCTCCACGTAATAGGACATGTATGGATTCAGAACAGCATTGGCGCCATACATGTAATCTCATTCTTTCCCTTATATAGAAGTTGGTAATTTTGGTGTTTTTTTTCTTCCGTCTCGTCCCCAGTGGCACAGTGGTATATCTCCAGAATTACAATGCTAGAAACCGGGTTTCGATACCCATGATTGGCAGAGCACAAATAACTCATTGTGTAGCTTCCTGCTTAATTACAAACAAATCGTTCGTCTCCTTTTACTTTAGTCTCATAATCTCAATAGCTTTTTCAATTTTTCTCATTTAAAGTAGCCACATTAATAGTACCAATTCACGTATTCCTTGTCCGTATCTAGGATCAGTCTGTTCTGATCCTCCGCTTCAGTTTCCAGAGCAAGTGTTAATTCCCCCAGCTGCTTTCTAGGCCTGTCCTGGGTTCTTAACACTGCTAACTAGTACCATTCCCGTGTCTCTAGCTCCCATACAGTTATAGGTACACTATAATTAGATCCGAGCAAATCAAAATAGGCTTAGTTAAGCTACTATACGTCTTCAACGTTACACAGTACCTTATCCTAGAGAGTAGGTCTTTTCCTGTTAGAAGAGGGCTGAGACAGACTGCCCAGTCACCTTTGTCCCAGTACTGACTTTGGCCAAATCTCTCATACCTCTCCAGCAAAGCATCCATGTCGTTCTTCTGTTCATCAAATTTTGGTAGCTTCATTGTCATTCTTGGGTTTTTCATCTTTCTGTTGGGTGAGCTTGGCAATCTCAATTTGTGCTATTATTCGCTCTGTTTCCAGTCTCTCTCCTTTTCTTCTTTCTCTCAGTGTGCTCTTATTTCCTCTATTTCCAGTCTCTCCTTTTCTTCTTTCTGCCTTTCTCTTTCGTCCTCTTTTCTCTGTTGACACTCTTCTCTCTCTAGGTCTTGTTTTTCTTTAACACACACTCTCGTAAATCATCAAGCTGCTCTCCCCTATCTACCCACTTATCAAAGTCAGTAGACATGGTTATATGTGGTTGTGACCTCTACAATATTTTCGCCACCACTACGGCTGTATGTGTATAGGCTTATTTACCGGTTGTTTACATATACGTCTACCACTGTTTATCCTTGTAGATCCTGGCCGTATTCTTTACAGTTGGTGTCTGTAATTTGTTGATGATAAGTTTCAACAATAAACACAAAGCACACACTCCACTTGTTTTAAGATAATATATTAAAACCAGTCAAACGTATATACAAATGTTTGTTACATTATTGGTTATCACAACTGTGTCCAGAGCTTTAAATAATTCTCTTTTTTTCGTCAAAGTCAAAGAATTATTATTCTCTACTACATTATTACAATACAATTAGTGATAATTTCACTTTGAAAAATCCAACACAATATGCTCTTTATGGCTAAACTCACAATCACACAGTCCAGATATAACTATATATCTAATTAACTTGAATTTTGGACGCGTATTTATAGCCTGACCAATGCCTAGAACATTCCATACACTACGAGATATCATGATGCAATAAAACTTAATTTAAATACGAGAAAATATAGAATGTTCTGGTAACATGACAAAATAATACAACAGTTGCCAATTCACAACAATTGAACTACACAACATGATTCATAAACAGTAATGTGAACAAATTTGCAATAAACTATCTCTTCTAAAAATAACTAAATTTAACAGTCATGCTATACTTAAATGGAAACAGCCGTGTATATCTAACAACCCGCTTAATTTCATGGTCCCACAAGTATACTGGCATCTTTAAGCAACAAATCATTGAGCTTCTGACACTGTGTTGAATCCAGATTGTTTGTACAGTTATCAACTAGAATCCTCATTTGTGTATTTGCTTGCAAATTTGATGTGGTACGAGCAACCCAAGCAGTACCACTAGTTTTGGTTACCTCCATTTTGTTTACTATGCCATTGACTATTCTAGTAGGAAGCTAACTAGCTGATTGTTCATAACAGCAGAACAGCACCAGGACTACATCACCTCTCAAAAGGATAACCATTCAAGCTAATGCTGTCTAAATTCTGTCTACATCACTGAGTTACATGGTAATAAAGCATAAGACCCGATCTGCTATAAACCACAGAACATCTCTTTTATATTCAGAGATACTATGGCTGCTATCCTACTGTTCTTGGGCATAATCCAGCTGGCATTGGATGACAGTCCTGCAAAAGCACCTTACCTGTTGCACAGGCAAAAATTATTGGCGATTCTGCAATACATTAAGCTCTAGGCTCCCAGAGCCAGAAACAATTCAGAGATGATTACGTTCATACTGTGATTGACATCATCTAGACATAGTTGAAGACATGTCTCTACATTAACATATAGCTTATCACCATTTACTACAACAAAGTTTTTATTAAGTAGTCAAAGTGAGGTTTAACTTGGAGTACCTGATACACAGAAAGATTAACCAGTGGTCTGGCAACTTCTCTGTCAACCAAAAACTGTCCCTCACCCTTGTAATTATATTTGCATATATCAAGCATAATCCAGTCCTGAAAGAGTTGGGCTGAGCACTAAACCTTTTGGTGCAAGCTGTATGTTGCACTTTTCTAAATTGATGGCCAATCCCAACTTGAGCTATGTTAGCTTCCTGGGACCAATGTAGAAGCAGATGCATCTACCTGACAATCCCCTTGCTCTGACATAATACACTGGCAGCTCACTCTGAAGTGCCTTGATCCTCCCTTCCAGAGTGATGTCAGGGTGAAAGCATCATCAGCACTGGTTGCAGTACTAACATTATGTAGAACCTGAGAAGCCCTGCCCACTAATTGATACCAAGTGAAACTGTGTCATGGTGTCAAGATATGTTTGATGCTGGTTTACTCTTAGAAAAACTTATATTTCACATATTTAACTCAGTTTGGTAGGATACTATTGCTGAGGGACAGCCACTACATCTGCAAATGCTGACTTCTTCCTCTCCTGTGACTTATTTAAAGTTAGAACTTCGAACCTTGTCACAACAGAAACTGACTCTGTCAGGGTAAGAATATCTTTCACGCCTAAGTGATGTCTCATTGCTTCAATAGGTAGGCCCTCAACAAACTTGTCTATATGGATATCCTCATAACCTGCTGACTCCATTGCAGGGTATGCCTCCCAATGCAAGTACCACAGGCCAACCATATAAGTAGCCAAGCTCTCAACGGGACCTTCTTCCAAGCCTTCAACTCAACATGATGATAACTCTGTTCCCCGCTATGTCAAAATAGCTCTGCAAGTCGCTCACAATTTCATCACAGTTCTAGAGTTTCTAATAATTCAAGTGCTTAAAAGAGTTAAGCATTGGATCATCCAAACACGAGATTAAATGTTATACAACTTGACCCTTATTCCAGTCATTTTAAGCACTGACCTGCTTGAAATGCTTCAAGAAATTATCAAGATCTTATTCTATCTGCATCCTTAAGAGTCACTGAAAAAATATTCCTAGCCTCACTCACAGGGGCTTGTAATTTCAGCAAAAGCCTTTCTCCCATGGGCGTTTTGCCAATACCAGGCTGAGATGTCCGAAACATTGGGAGTACAGTGTAGTAGGAATACTGAGGGACCCTACACCCAGTAAAGCATTAGGTCCATGGTATTAAAGATTGCCAATGCGCTGTGTATAATCCCATGTCTCTCTGTGACTCATGGTCACTCTAGCAGCATACCTCCCATCACAAAGAAACTCATAGCTGTTAAATGGATCACCATCATGATCAGTTGATAACCACTGTCTTACCTGCTGGTAAAACAGCTCATGCTGGTAGAAAACTTCACAATAAGAAATTTTCTTATCGCGGTACCAAAGTTTTTCCTTTTACCAACTCTGTGACATTCTCGAGCTTACTGATTTACCTTCGAGTAATTAGGTAAGATCCACAACATAACAAGAAGTTCAAAAGAAAATGTTTTGCCGAGTTAAACTTAATTATCGTGATATTGACTGATTTGAATAAAGAAAGACATTAAACAAAATGTAAAACACAATCAAGCAATATATAATTAATGCAAAATATAATCAAAACAACGAATGTGTAACAGAGGATAGTAACTTTAATGTACCTTTCAGAAATCTGCTGATATCTTTAAGCGCTGTAATCTATGTGAAGATTTATTCTAGACTGGGACAACATATCATTATATCCACAGTTATATAATGTTAATCTTCTCCGAACGCATGCACTACCTACTTCACTGTTGGCCATTTCTATCGAAAAATAAAGGAAGACGTATCTATAAGGTATTACCTAATCTTTACAGCAATCTCTTCCTCAAGAAAGCACACTAATACCAAAGAGAAATGATCCAGAACAATAAATAAATAAAATGAAAGGATAATCTTAAGAATTAAATAAACGGGGTAGAAAATACTTCGCATGTCTGTATACTACAAAAATACTGGAAAATATATTTCTAAAATACTATTATTTTCCACATTTGGGCGACCAACAAGGGTTGTAAGCAGTGGGTTGGGGATAACCCCAGAAATATCTTCCATCCCGACAAAGGAAAAGAAGAGAGGGAGGAAGAGAGAGTATAGGATTTTTTTAAAACATGCCGCATATATATTATATACATATTTATAACATATTGCACATTCGTATTTTTCAAGTATTGTATATTATCATATCATATTTTGAAGTATTTTTGTAACGGGGCTTCCCCATCGAAATAGTTAAAAATCAATGTTCATTTTTGCAGAAAAGGAATATACCAAAAATTTTATATATAAACCAAACAGAGTGCTGGGAGTGGCAACGTTTGTGTGTGTGTGGAGGGGGAGGGTATTTTTCTAGGCATGTCCCCCCTCTGAACCGAAATCCTGGCTACAGTTCTGAAACCCACATAAAAACATAGTTCTCTTATTTGCTTCAGCTTTATTAAAGAGGTGTTGACTTTTTTTCGATCAAGATGTTAGTTATATTTTATACACACGAATTACTTTTAGCAAAAGTGTGAACTTAAAATTCTAAAGAGAAATAACCCAAAGATGTGTATGTAAAAGTTCAAGCAGATCTTAGAGGATTAGTTTCTATTACATTAAGAATTTCACTATCTTGTTGTACATCTAAACAGTATTACCAGGTTTCCAAGTTTTGATTAGATATTCTTACAACCATGTTTTTGTTCTTTATTCGCGTTTCATGTATTGAGTTATGTTGAGTGAGATGTCAATCGTGTCCCCCAGTTGGACAACAGTAAGTCTACGGATTTACAACGCTAAAATCAGGAGTTTGATTACCTTCGGTGGACTCAGCAGATAGCCCCATACAGCTTTGTTATAAGAAAAACATCCAAAAACACACGTGTCAATCGTATATCACCAAAAATATCTAAAACCTTTTATTAGATTACAATCAAATTCAGTAAACTGATCAAAGATAACGTTATGATAAAGATGAAAGCCTCGGTGGATTTCACACCATGTGAGCGTTACTAGGAAGTTGCGTAAGATTACGTAAATCATTATTTTTAAATCACTTAACACACTTACAAATAACGTATTCATAATTTACACAGAATTTGATAAAATGTATAAGTTAATATTTTGCTTCAAATGTCTTTGCTAAGGTGAATCGCCTTTGTTTGTTTGTTTGTTTTAGTGCAAAGTTACACAATAGGGTGTCTGCGCTCTGCTCGTTATGAGGAATTGAAACTAGGATTTCAGCGTTGTAAGTTCGTAAACTTACCGCTGACCCACTGTGTGACAACAGCTCATTTATATTCATGTTAATTTAAATTTTGTAAATAATTTAAATGCTTTTTTTATTTCACGTGTGTAATTTTTAAATCGCAGGACTGTGCAAATTTTTATAAAATTCTGTATAGAAAGTTCTTAACTTTTCGCCCCTAGTGGCTTAGCTGCAAGTATAAAGAGTTATAACGCTAAAAAACTGGGTTTCGATACCCGTGGTAGGCACAGCGCAGATAGCCTATTGCGTAGCTTTGTGCTTTTTATCACCAGAGTTTGTTGTTGGTAAAATGTTTTAAAATATGCATGCTGCTTTTTATACATTTGACATACAAATTACAGAATTTAAAGAAAGAAAAAAGAATAACGTTTCTATTGTAACACGTGCAAATACTTTAGTATACAGATTTTGTTAAGACATTTAGCCCTATTATTTAGGGTTGTTTCTTATTATTCCAAATTGTCTACATCTGCTGGACATGGAATGTTTTACTCTCAAAACCAGTGGTATATTTCATTGTGCAGACTCACCAATAAACCAATAATTTTTTTACTAAATCTAGAAAATAAAAAATGCTAATGTTTTTTGTTGCCATTGTTGTTTTCGTCTTCAAATAAAGAAAACTATTGTTTTCTAGGAAAATCAGTCTATACGATCTTTGAAGTTCTGGATCTTATATGCAGAGCAAGGATTAATTAATATACATCACTTATCACTTTCAGGTTAACGTGTTTAGCACTGTTATTAGTGTCCGTTTACGTATTTAAAAACTGTACTTGATCGATTCTAGCACGATTGATATTTAAGATAGAGAATAATTTGAGAAGGTGCTTTAAGATTTTTTTTTTTTTGCTTAGCTTTATACATTTGCTTGTGCGCATATAAACTACTAATCTAGTTATGACCAAACCTTGTTTGTTAATAACGAGTACGATGTAACAGAAAGAGAGGGTTGTGAAACATATAACATTTTTGTTGCAATCCAGCACACGATTTTATTCATTCCAGTGTTAAATATTTAATAACTATCGACAGATGGCGGTACGGTTGTAAAATTAAGAATTGGATTTGTTTGTAATTCAGCACAAAGCTACACATTGGGCTATCTGTGCTCTGCCCACCACGGGTATCGAAATCCGGATTCTAGCGTTGTAAGTCCGCAAATATACTGCTGTGCTACTGGGGGCAAGAATTGAAAAAGCACCTGATCCTCACTTGACCATCCAAGTTTGGTTGGTTAAGCCAAATCTCTCCTGTACCGAAACGGCACTAAGGAATTGCTGCTGAACTCCGACTTTGTTGGCGCAAGCTGCTGAGAACAGCTAATGATTTCAACAGAAAAAAAAATTAAATATATATAGTATTATAATATTTTGAAAAGAAACCAATATTATAATGAAAATTAAAATATTTAACGATAAGGTGTATTTAAAGAGATAAGTTTCTGTACATCTTTCTATATTTATTTTACTGTGAAAACTTTTTACTGCAATAGAAAATTATAGAATTTTATAAGTAAAAAATATTATAAAGCTGTGACTAATTTTGTTGGTTATTTCTGATAATGAATTTATAATATCATACAATGAAATACCTGAATCTGTCATATTGAAAAGTTAAGAGGATTTTGATTATTAATGTGTGTAAGTATAAAACACTTTAACTCTAGTGATAGCTAGATTATCAAAATAATAATAATAATAGAAAAGATATATATACACTAGAGCATTTTTCTTCGTGTTTTTGCGCGAAGACCATTATTTATTTGTTGTGATAGAGAAACATAACATTTCACATTTTGTAACAAAAACCCTACCATAAGGACAGTACAATTTCTAGCAGTATCGGTCTTTACCAGTATTCTTTGATCAGTAACAAATAATATTACACCACGAAGATTCATTTACTTTAAAATATGTGGTTCATCTTGATGTATATTTTGAAGTTTAGTGCCCGATATGAGCTAGAATATGTTTTGCTGGTGCAACATATTAAAATGTGAATGTTTGAGCCAACTGCACGCAAACATTCCTCCGTTGAAGAGTGTGTCAATGAATAATAAACCAGATGAGATAAAATGTTTCTTAGTTCAATGCTGAAGAGTACATTAGTCATCAAACCACTAAACTGGAACAATAACGATAATTATTATCTAACTCACGTTCTGTCTAACAACATTCATAACGTAAATGAGGTCACTTAACAAATATTTTCGGTATTTATCTTAATGTGTAAAATATCTCTACATGAATGGGTGTCATTATTTTTAGGAAGATAATTGCTATGAAATTAGTATTTTTAAAGTGAAGTAAAACTTCTCCTTAAACATCATATGTAAAGCAACCTAAAATCTAAATGAATCTCATGGTATATTATCAATGCATGTGAATGTCAGAACGTTCTAAGGACTTTGAGACTGAGCCTTGATAAATTGTCAACATGCAAGATCGATTGGGGTTTATTAAGTATTCTGGGAAAGCTTACTAAATTTTGTTAATGACTAAAAGAAATTCAACCAGTTACAAATAATTGTTTAAAATTAAGAAAATTGTTCAGTAGAAGCACTTTCAGATGTCATGACAAGAGAGAGTCAAACCCATAGGGCCAATTAAAACCTACTTCTGAATGTTCGGCATCTAAAAAAAATGCTTATCATTCCAAAGGCTAGACTATTATATCAAAAACATGTCACAAAATCAACATAATTTAATAAGTTCAAGATTAAGACCTACTTTCGCAATAAACACTGATAAACCAGATAACAAGAGTGAAACAACCAATTGGCAAATGTTTAAACAAATATAGTTTACAGAAAAAGCCACTGTGGTTGCGGCAATGCATTAGAGAGCTTAGCACACAAAGGTTGGAGGTTTGAATAATTCAATGACTAACTGAAAAACTGCAAACCTGTTGATAACGAATATCATCGGAAACTTGAGTTGTTAAAACTACTGACAAAAAGGCAGACAACCAGTACTCAAGAGATAAGGAAAATAATTCTTTATGAGCTATGTCAAAGCTTAACACATTTCACACCAAATAAGAGACTACTGCTGACTCAAGTCTTCTTTGTAACTACAAAGTTATCAGGATTCCCTATCTTTATAAAGACCAATCTACCAGAATGTTATTACACTTATTCCAATTATACATGTTATTTCTGTCCGCAAGCTGTCTTAGAGTAAAATAATTTGTAAATGAGATCCATTGTTATTTTGTTTGATTGTTCTTAAGTGCAAAGCTACAGAATGGGCTATTTGTACTGTGGGCACTATAGGTATCAAACCCAGTTTTTATCGTTATAAGCCTTCAAACATACCCCTGAGCCACTAGAGGGGTAACTCGTTATTTATTATACGTGTAATGTATAACCAACTGCCCTAATCATAATATAATCAAGCCATTCTCACATTACTTCCTGCAAACATCTTACCGTGAAACTCTGCTCAGTAACTTGGAAAGCAAAACAACGCCACTTCCTTTTAGTTGTTAGAAAACCACGTTTCTAATTCGGATTTCGTACATGTTAGACAGAACCACAGAATAATAAAATAATTTTACAGGTTAGAGAGAAACAGTTGGTTAAGTTAAGCAGCTTGTACGACAGTTAGATAAAAATCAATTCATAGAACAATTTGATAAAATTATATTAAAAGTATGTTTTGAGTGAAGTGGGAGAAAGTTTTAGCTCATGGTTTAAATTTAGTATCCCTAATAAGCTTAGGTTAGAGAATTAATTTGTACAATTTGAACAGTTTTTACAAATATTGTCAATCAACCCATCTAAAATAACTGAGACCAATCTTTTAGTGACGTTAGAATTCAGATCAGGGGTGCAGCATTGACTGCTTTTAATAAGTGCAATAGCGAATATAAAGATTTTTTTTTAAATTTAAGTTTATAAGAATTTAAGAAAAAATTATAGTATTTCTATTTTCAAATCATACAAAGGAAAAAGTGTTGCAATTTTAGATAAAGATGATTATTTTAAGAAAGCAAAATATATTGTAAGTAATTCTACTAAATGTGTCAAGTTGCGTTATCCTACCGATAAAACGGAAGCTAAATTACAAAGATACGTATTGAAATTGAAGAAAGATAATATTCTTAATGAGAAAACAATATCTTAACATCAAACCATCAAGAAATCATCCAGGTATTGCCTAAAACTAATAAAGAAAGATATCCTTTGTAACCAATAGTTTCTAAGATTGGAACCTACAATCATACCTTAGTTGGTTTATTAGTTGAATGCTTTATGGCAACAAACACTGACATTAGGTTCAGCATCAGATATTGCATCTGTAGACTAAGCATTAGGCACTTCATTCTCTATCCCTGAATTCATAAACTCCAGGAAGCAATCAGTCTGAAACATTTTGGAACTAATATAGATCCCCCTCTGCTGTCCCTTCAAATACTGGTGGTCAGTCAGCCTGATTTACAGATAAAAATCAATTTACTAATGTGTTTTTTCGATACTGACCAGCCTGCGGAGTAACAGCAGAGGAATGACTCTGCTAAGGCTGAGTCAAACTTCTTCACACAACAAAAATAAAAACAATTGTGTGTATACCACATTTTCAAGTCAGACGCAAGTATTAGTGTGGTATTTCCCAATCCTAGGTTACCTACACTAGTGTGACTGTTCTCATTTAAAAGGATATTAACTTCCAGCTCATATTACCTTGCACAAGCCTCTGTGTCAATTTCCAATTGGAAATGACCAACACCTAGGGAGAGCAATGACACAGAAACATAGCTAAGTGAGTGTAAGCTCCACAGAATGGCCACAGTCATAGCTAACCTTAGCAAGAAGCGAGGATAAATACACGTCTATGACTATTTACATCTTGTTCATAAGAATGTTAACTAAATGCAAGACACCTTTAAATGACATATTTTGAAAACAAGTCCTAAATATAGATATATGATTTTCTAGTTACAGAGAAGTAATATCTGGCAATGTTGAACTGTTGCATGTTTAGAGGTCCATGAACTAGGAACATAATCAACAAAATTATACGTGATAATTACCTATTTAGAGTACAACTCAAAATCAAATTAGTAACTATATTTTCGATCGTAAATCAAGTAATATCTCATAAGGTTCAACCAGCTGAGGAGATTTAGGTTAGTCTTAAATCCATATATTAAACTACCAATGCAAAACAATCCCTATAATAAAAGTGTGAATTAAAAACATTACAATTAGATATGTTAAATATTTTAGCCAATACTGTTAATGAATTTAACAACAAAGAAATAACAGAGTATCTTTTTAATCTGATAAACAAAAAAATCCGTTTTACTTTGGATTTTTAGACAAAAATGGATGAATGACTCATTTTGTTAGCTGGTTAGCCTAATATGTGTAAAATATCTCTACAAGTCACTGTGTTTGTAAAGAAATACTCTTAAAACTATTTTAAATATACATTTAACTTACGTACAGTACTGGTGAATAATTATTTCATTTGTACTTGTGCATATATACTTCAGTGAATTTGCGTAAAGCTTTTTTTTCATTTTCCTAGAATTTGATAGCAATTTTTGCAATAGTAAGTAGCTTCTTTATTAAGTAAACGATAATTAAATACAAACTGTGAGTTGTGAGCATAATATTTTTGTGGAAAGTGGAAAACAAATGTAAAAAATTCCTTATTCAATGAAATTTTAGTTCCGCAATTTCTTAACTTTATCAGTTTTTTACAATAGTCAGATTATTCAAACAGACTTATTTTAACACCCAGTCTGCGAGTCAATGAAACCAACTTCGGTGGGTTGGGTGAGCTACGGAGGTGGGTGGGAGAATCTATAAACCTAAAAAAAAAAGAATTTGCTGCCAAAAGAACTCAACTCTCAGTCATGTTTGGCTACGAAGATGTGGAGTTTAGGGGTTGACCTAACTTCGTTCCTCATGCATAAAAGTGTTCATGTTCAGGCAAATGCGTATTTAGCTACTTACAGAGACAAATAAACTTCGTTGAGCCTTCCTCAGCAATCTCTATCGACAAACTCAAGAAAACTGTGGAGAAAACGGTTTTATAGAATTAAGAAACCAGATCTTATATTACTCAACGTGTGCGGCCACTACCGTGTTTTGTGTGGGATTTTGGATTAGGGTCTTACTCCCTCATAGCCTGGAAGCTAGTGTGAATTCAGTCACGCTGATGAGAAATTTAGGTTCTAGATATCGTAAGACCTTCGGATCGCTATCCTAAGAATCAACCCACGAAACATACTTCCCTCTCTTGCAGATTGTATGTTAAGAATCAACCCACGAAACATACTCCCCTCACTTGCAGATTGTGTGTTAACGAAATATAGATTTGTGCTCCATGATCAATGTTTGGTAAAAAGTCACTGCTATAGAGATAGCATTGTGCAAAGCAACTGTAGCTACATTTATTGCTGAACTTTTTTTTTCTCAATGGAACTAAGGTTTTTCTCACAATTGGCCTCATGAAACAAAAGTTCTTTAAATATTGCCTCGCTTTATTTCCAGAACCATAGTGTAAGAAAAGAACACTAGCTATGAAAAGTGTTTTTCAAAATAGGCAAAAAGTTTTTCGCCTATATTGGACAGCTTTGGTTGCCACAAAATGAGTAATATTCTAAGATTATCTAATGCCACCTAAAATAAAAAAAACCTGATTTAAAGACTAAACATAAGCTACAACAGTCAGTATCAGTCGAATGAACGGACATTATAGCCTTTGTTTCCAGATCATGACAAAATAATTAATTATTAAAGTTAATATATATATTACATTCGCTTTAATTTACTCTTCAATCATAATTCATATTCGTATTTATTTTTGTTTTATTATGTGAGTAATAAAGATTTATCTTTTGTGTTATCCATTTTGTAGTCTCTTCTTTTGTCGTCACCACACTTTCACATCACTCAGCCCAACTATATTCTCGGATTTCTCGTTATCTGTGAACTTTAGTTGCCTGTGATTCCGCTAGTCTGTAATCGGAATGTCACAAAAGCAACCCAGTAAGAAGGTACACAGAAGGAAAAGTAGCTGTAATATAGAATTTAATTTTTCTCGATCTAACATTAAATTTTCATATCATTACTTAACCTTCTACATGTGATTACATTGAAAAATGGAAAATTGTTGGCTATAGTATTGCATAATACATACAAATAATATATATTCAACATTATAGAAAAACTTCACTAGTACAACAACAAAGACTTCTAATAATAACCCCTTAATTAACTAAATGTAAATTGCTGAAGAATTCTACGTTTTAAAGAGAACAAACAGTTCCTTTGTTGTTGTTTTTTGCAGGTCTGTCTTCTTTCGTCAAACTACTCTACAAGATGAGATCAAATTTTAAACATAAGTTGTGTTTGTTTTAAATTTCGCGCAAAGCTACACGAAGGCTATCTGCGTTAGTCGTCCCTAATTTAGCAGTGTAAGACTAGAGGGAAGGCAGCTAGTCATCACCACCCACCACCAACTCTTGGGCTACTCTTTTACCAACGAATAGTGGGATTGACCGTCACATTATAACGCCCCCACGGCTGAAAGGGCGAGCATGTTTGGTGTGACGGGGATTCGAACCCGCGACCCTCAGATTGCGAGTCGAGCGCCCTAAGCACCTGGCCATGCCGGGCTTAAACATAAGTATACCGCAAGTTAGATAATGTAAACATTAGTTTTATCTATAATATGTCCAACAAAACCTAAAATGATCGTCATTTTTATCGTAATATCTTATATCTGTTCAGTAACAAAGTATGATTTTTCTCCAAACAAACTTATTACTCGATGAGAAATTATTGTGCTGCATAAATCTGTATATTTCATACTGTTCTTTATTAGATGGTCAAGTTATAGTGTAATATATGTTTTGATATATCGTCAAGCTGTGTTTCAACACTCTATATCAGTGTCTTAAAATGTTTACAACATAGGATATATCACTGGGGGTAATGTAGAAAAGTATGGTAGTTCTGCATCTGTTAGTTTACAGATGGCTTATGAAACTTTTATACAACAAATTATGAATTTTGAATAAAACAGCATGACGAATAAAAGGCACTAGCTATATATTCTTGGTTTGCTTTCCCATGCTATGCTGATGAGCTAAGGACAGGCGAAACTGCACTCTACAGCAGAGGGTACAGCTAATTAAAGAATGCATTAGGTCTCTACATCACGGATGATATTTTCAGTTTTACCTTTGATGAAAAATAAAAGAAATATGTAACGTATACATGTATATAATTATGCAGCTGGTCTGCTGCATAATTACGAATAATAAATTAGGCGCAATGCCATAATATTATTCACACACCTAAATTAATTTAGATTACTGTATGGTGAATTTCAAAGGACTCAAAACCCCATAAATCTCATGACAGATCATGTTTTTTTTATCTAATTGCAGAAGAATAACACAAAAAGATTTCATAGTTATAGACATGTATTATATGTGAGTTAATATATATTATTGTTCAGTTATAGAAGGATACAATCTAAGTTTTCAAATACAAATCTAAGTAATGTTAATTGAAAATACTTAATTTTATATAGAGTTTATTATCTTATAAGTCTTCTTCCATCCAGTGTAAGATGCAAAACTCTCGTATTGAATATGTTAAGAAAGTGGAACTTCATATGCAATTAGCTTATTTGTTGAACTATTACAGTGAAAAAAAAATGACACGGGAGCTCAAAACATACATTTTAAGCAGTTAAAAGTAGCTTCGCAGTACTATGTTACTCTGACAAGACTGACCGAAGTTTGTGAATAATAAACGCGTTTATTTTATTCTTAAATATGGCTCATTATAAATTATCTGATTGGTGTTTAGATTATTTTAAAGTAGGCTTCACTGCCGAAAAACTACTTTTAATTGTGTAAAATAGTGCACATATCTTCATATTTAATGTAACATATCTCTGATTATTAAAAATATAGAAAAAGTAATGATATTTATATTTCATAAAAAAATAATACATCGTGAATTTCTCTTACTATCTTGAATTACATAATCAGATCAGTTTTAAACAAACCCTTATTTTGTAAAGTAACTCTAGTTTTGTGATGTCTTTAAAGGTTATTTATTTTATGTTAAATTTAATTTCTTGTTACCTTACTTACATGGATACACTTGGTGTTAAAACATAACAAATAAACTGGTGATTTTGATCAATTACCTTGTTAAATTCATTGTGCATCTTCTAAGAAACATTTAGCTTCTTTAGATTCTGCTTTCTTCTTATATGAAAAGCACATAAAATAATACTATCTATATAATTATATATATATAATGTAAAGTAACTATTTTATACTAGGACTACGTTTTTTGTTATTTCTTTTTAAACGTGAAGGGTATTAACCTACGTTGTAATTGCATAGTAGGAACTATTCGCTGGTCTTGTATGTACTGGTCAGGTAACGTAGAGGAATTAATGTTTATACCTTTGATGTAGTTAAATTCAGCTACACGTGGAATCTTCTACGGGCTGTGACTTGTATAAATAGACAGAAGTGTGTTACTTGTTTCAGAGTTCTGTAAATACTGTAGTATGTTTAATAATAAAAAAAAGATGCATAGTCATCTGAGCTTCAACTATAAGTTATTAGGGCATTCACATCTCCAACATATTTGCTTGCTGTTATTTCCAATAGATTTCTTTAAGAAGCTTATATGAATTTTCAAGTCGATTATACTTAGTGCGGCTTTCATCTTTTGCTGCAACTTAAATCACTCTTTTCACTCAGCGTAAATGCAGGATTATTCTGTATTAATGGACTTTCCCATATCATTATTAAGTAACAAAATTATTACCTTCTAAGTAAGGATGACTAACTGGATTTTAAAGGTAGTTTATTATAATGTAATCAACATGGTTAATAGAAAAACATTTGAACTAAAGGATGTACCTTACAGTTAAAAGAAAGAAAGAAAAAGATTGAAACTGTAAAACTAAATATTGTTAGTCTATTGTAGGTTTCAGTGGCCTTTTTATATATAGTTAAGTTTCTGAGTAACAGATCTTCAGATCTTACAAAATACTTCCATATCTGATCACCTTCACTAAATCACTAGGCAAAGAATTTCAAAATCATATAATGCTACATAAATTATTTGTAATTTGATGTGTTATTCATTTTTGTTTAATTTTATAGGATCAGGTTCTCTATGGTTTGGAAAATTTCAATAGTATTAGAAGTAAAATTAGTCATTTTTATTTTTTTATATCTATTCCAAGGAATATTTCCTTCCCACTTTGAAATAATTAAAAAAAAAGAAACTACTATAGATAAAACACAAGTTTACTAGTAACTTCAATGGATATCCCCTAAAATTATCTCCAGAATATTTTCTAAAATAAGAGAGTAGTTGACTTTAAACACTATTTTGTGATAGTCCTTATCATGAATTACAGATTTTTCACCAAGTGTCTAACAAAAGCAAACAATTTACTGTTCTGAAATTCTTTAAAAGTTAGACCATTCACATATAGTTTTGCTGTAAATTGTAGTTACAATTAACAACAAAAAATAGCTTCTCCTCCACTCATTGTCTTATTAATTTGAAGGTTTGAAAATATAATTAATTAGCACAAAACGTATAAGAAAGTGACTAACCAGTCATGTAACTGACCACAATAATATAAAATGTTTGTTTCAGACATTTTAGCTGCATATTCTTTGGAGAAAAATAACATATCTATATTAGATTTAGGGCAATGTTTTCTACTGATCAGAATAATGAAAGTTTATAGAATCTGTCTTATTATATCACAGTAGTTTGCTTGTTTTGAATTTTGCGAAAAGCTACACGAGGGCTATCTGCGCTAGCTGTCCCTAATTTAGCAGTGTAAGACTAGAGGGAAGGCAGCTAGTCATCACCACCACCACCAACTCTTGGGCTACTCTTTTACCAACGAATAGTGGGATTGATTGTCACATTATAACACCACCACAGCTGAAAGGACGAGCATGTTTGGATGAACAGAGATTCGAACCCGCCACCAGCAGATTGCGAGTCGAGTGCCCTAACCACCTGACCATGCCAGACCAGAGAGAGTAGTGAGAGCTTCACTAAATTTGAGACAATCAGGTGTTCTTGCCATTCTGATTAGTAATACTTATACAAGCTTCTTAGTTTTATGTACTTGATTATATTGCCCAAAAATACAAATTGTATAAGTTGCTTTTGGTAATAAAAGAATATAGTAAGGTGATTTCTATAATATTATGAATACAGTATTCATGAATTGTCTCATTTCTCAGCCAGTTACAAAATTATGGAATCAGTTATTTTATATTTGTTTGCTTTGTTTTTTTTATTAACATGATTTGAACCAAGTTATAGGTACTACAACTTCTAAATCACTATACATATTTTTATTTTACTTCTATAATATTATGAATACAGTATTCATGAATTGTCTCGTTTCTCAGCCAGTTATAAAATTATGGAATCAGTTATTTTATATTTGTTTGCTTTGTTTCTTTTATTAACATGATTTGAACCAAGTTATAGGTACTACAACTTCTAAATCACTATACATATTTTTATTTTACTTCGATCAAAACTGTACATTTAATGCCCTCAAAACTAACCAATGTCTGGTACCTGCATCACTTGATGTCTTAAATCAGCCCAATTCCCTTCAATCCATTGCATAGAAGTATGAACATTATTAGAAGTTTTGTCTTTTAAAACAGTAAACTTAAGAAATATGTGTTTCAAGTTACATATTGAAAAACATATACCTCAAAAATAAATACCATTTTATTACTTATGTTCATAAATAATGCCAGATGAATCCAGAAAAACTTTATAGAATTAGCAAGTTTTAATTTATCAACTGTTAAACTGAGAGTTCATAAGAAATTATAAATATTAAGCTCCAACTCAAAATTTTCTTTAAAATATTTAACAGATAAAACAAGATAGGAGAACCTTTTCTCCTTCCTTAGACAATGGATATCTGTAATGCACTGTATTAAATTCTACTGAGATCTAAACACAGGTTACCATATAAGGGGAGGTTCACTGTAGCTTTCTTCTACCATTTATTAAACTCACAGTTCTAGAATTACTATGTTTAGGATATCAACAATTTTAACGATAAGTTTTTCAAATATCACATTCATTCAGTTCTAACAAACAGTTTTCTTTTTATTTAACTTTATCATTATTATATGCTACCAAGGTAACAATTAATACTCAACAGATTTTTACTATAGTCTCATTACCTAGTTAATGTATAAGCATCAAACCAGTGTTTTGTACTTATTCCTACAATAGAAACAGGAATTTAACTCAGTGTAAACAATTGAACAAATCTGACTTATATGAAGATCACACATGTTAATAGTAATCTACAACTTACCTTGAGATACCTCTAAGTTGCTATATAGGAAAATGTCAACAATACAGTTTTAGTCAAATCATTTTGATTTCTTTTTACTTTCTCTATTTTTGATTTTATTTATTACAAACAAAAAATTATACTTTAATTGCACTAACACAAGCAGTTGCACAACTATGTTGTTTGCAGTGAAAATAAGTTAACAGCTGGTGACAAGAATTCATAAAGGTAATACACCATCCATTCTATTTTATTTAATCAAATTTATAAACATTATTCGAAAAAACTGTAGTATTTTATGGCTCAGAAACAGCAAAAGTCTCAATTTTCTATAAATTTTGTAAAAAGTTTCTTCCTTCTAAATACATTTTTCACTTGTCATTATAAAAACATTTATTGAAGTTATAATTTTTCTTTTCTTGTATAATTTACTAGAAAAAAAGGAAAACAATTTCATTTGTCAACTGTCATACTTTTTTCTTGTAGATCATGTAGAATTAACAAACTAGTAGATAACATAGAGCTACCTGTGCATTATCTTTGTGGTTTATTTTGAAAAGTTGTAAGTATTTAATTGAATTTGTTAGTTACCAAGAGAAGACTTAAAACACACTATTTAAATATTAAACACATTTTTCACTAAAAGAAATAATACCATGATGTTCTTTAAGTTTTGGACAGGGATGCTCAAATTGGCAAGAAAATAAAAATTCTGCGGAATATATATGCACCTTTGGTCCTTGGTCATTCATATTTTATCTACAGTGTTACTGAATACCTGGGAATGCTTAGGAACTATATAATTACATGACAGTGATATATGCTAAACAGACACTATCATTCTAGACTTGATTATCAGAGCAATTTATAGTTGTCTGTTGCTCTGAAGATATTAAGAGCTTGGTCCATGTGATTAATACAAAACTGTTTGCTACTATCCTTGTTAAGATATAAACTTGTAGTCATAAGGTAAAATACACCAAAGAAACAGAAAGTTCCCCAGTATGGTAGGTTTATCACACATTAGTTTCCAAAATGAAGAAACACTTGTTACAATAATACAAGCAAAAGTCACAAACTCCACTTAATCAACAAAGACTGTGGAGATTTTATAATTTCAACACAAGACTGGCTATTTTTACAATGGTTCTAAGAAGAAGAAACTGTCACTTGGTTTTTCTACATCAAACACAAGTTCTGGAACCCTTGCTTCATCATTACAGTTGTCAAAAGAGGCTCTTCCCTTACGAAAGGACAATCTAAACCATGGATGTTCAAGTACTTCTTCAACTGTTATTCTTTCTGCAGGGTCTTTTCTTAACAAGTTCCGAATAAGACACTTTGCCTGAGATGAAAGACTATCTGGAATTGTAAACTTTCCTCTGCGAATCTTTCCTATGAGTGAGGTATGGTTACTGTCATGGAAAGGATACCGCCCAACCAGCAGTGTGTAAAGCATCACTCCTAGGCTCCAACAGTCTGCTGCTTTCCCAGAGTAGCTTTCTGTTGGTGTTAAAATCTCAGGACTCACATAAGCTGGGCAACCATGCCTGTCACTGAGCTGATCACTGGAACCTTCATCCAACACTACAGCATCATCTAATGTCTCCAACTTCAGTTGAGTTCTATGCAAAACCAAAATACAAAAATAAGTAACTTTCACTTTTACAATTTCATGTTTTTAATTAATCTATGACAGCGTTTACCAAGTTATTATAAATAGTACAAGATGAAACAGTTATGACTTCATATCCATTTCAGACTAGCAATAAATAAATTTATATAAAATACGCATATAAAATTGAATTAATACCATCTCTGATATACTCTTTTAAAATCCAGTTCATCTCGACATATTTTAATTTTCATACTCAATCTTGTGTTTCAATGATTCTTATACCATATTATTTCCAGTCAGTCATGGAAAAATTTACTTGTTATGGATAGACAGACATTTCAAAAGATCTGTTATAATGATTCTGAATGAACATTTTGTATTGTATTATATTATACTCACATATGCACATTTTTGATATGACTTATAACATTATAAATGGGTTTATATAAGAATTTTACATTTTATTTTAGTTTTGAAAATTAATATTTTACAATATTATCATCATTACATGGTTTGATATTAATATTTAACCTGGATGTTTTTAATGATATATTGTATTTTCTTACTGCAGAAAAATAAAAGCACATTGTAAGAACATTCTTGAACCTAAGTTCTTAATGTCCTTGTGTAGACACGTGTTCAGCATAAGAATGCCAGTTAAAATATCCTATTATAAAACCTGACAAGCAAGCAAAAGTTGTGACTTAACATGTGATTATACAAGCTTAGAATAAATACTCTTGGTCATGAAACTGTGTATTGTTACAAAGAGGCATTTAAAGTTTTTCAAAAAGCTCAACTAGAAAAGTAAACATGACTACAGTGAGTATTGCAAATGAAGTGTTTTTTTTGTTTTGTTGAATTTCACTAAAGAGTTTCTCGAGGGCATAATGTCGAAATGTTAAATTAAAAAAAAGGCAGTTAGTCAACACTACCCACTGCCAACATTTGGGACTTACTGTCACACTGTAATGCCCCCACGGTTGAAAATGCGAGCCTAACATATTGTTCGCCATTCTATAGAAAAGTACATGGAATAAATGTCCAGGTTATAGTTTGCAGTTGCAATAAACATCATGGTAGGTAGTAAACAAACTGCTGATTTCATCACATCTAACATACACAGATGAATGAGAGTGCTGCAATTAACTTTTGTTTGACATATATGACATTATAAACATGCAAGTCATCGAGATTTCATATCACTTTACTTTCAGGAACATAAATTAATTGCCCTCCAGTGGCACAGTGGTATGTCTGCAGACTTACAACACTAGAAATCAGGTTTCATACTGATGATGGGCAGAACACAGATAGTCCATTGTGCAACTTTGTGCTTAACTATAAACAAACATAAATTAATTGGTATACAGGAGAACTTTGGTTTATAAAACCAATTTTCTATTGTTAACACTTAGGAGTAGCTGTATGCACTTTTAGTAGTTCTTTCCCATGCATATTTGAACTTTTTTTTTTTAGATTATCTGTAAAATTACATCCTTTGTAGTCACAAAACCAGTAAAAAAATAGTAAAGAAGAGAAAAAACAGAAACGTTTAAGGATTATAGTGTTTAGTTATATATATAATAGATATACATATATATCTAATTTTTATGACAGTATTCCACTTAAGAATTTGTAATTCTAGTGAAAAACAACAAAGCTGAATGAATTATTTAAAGGAATGCTTAAAAAAGTGTTGTGCCATTTAAAAATTATAAACCTTTGCCTTTCATGACACTAAACATTCGATTTCATACAAAATTAATAAAATTGCGCTTCAGATTTATGATGTGCAATCATGAATAATTTTTATTTGTCAACTTGGAGTAGCGCAGTAGCTAGCATGCTGGAATGTGAATCTGATCTACATAACTTGTCTTTTGAATTTTATAAGCTTTCTTGTAGTGAGGACGTGCTTCCACTACTACTTAAATAGGTCATCACAAATCATACTATTAAAAGGGGTGTACTTTTCTATTTAAGAAATATTCACATGTGCATTATAACCCCGCAATAGTATTACCACCCAATCTCTATTATTATAACTTATAACTATACAGTAACATATGTGCACGTGTCTTGAAATCGTCACGGAAAAAGTTATACATTTCAAAATGGAGATACAGAGTATTTATATGTTAAAATGAGGACATTAAAATATTTTTCCTCCGAGATGTCGTTCTTACTTTCTTCGCGCGGAGTTACAAAATATGCTATCTATGCTAACACTAAAGCTTCCTCTTTCAGATCAACAAAAGTTAGGCGCAACTTTTCTGAACCACCCATGGTAGATATACATAAATAAAATTACAAATAACATAAAATAAATGGTTAAAAAGTTTATGGGTATATACACTCATACATTTTCTTGTATATTTGGTTCCTTGAACTTCTTAAAATATTCAGCCAAAACTAGGTCAATCCTGCTATCCCACTTTAGTGACCTAATTCCCCTGTACGTTGCATCATACTTAACAAACAGTCTCATTCAGGTTTTCAAACTGAAATTTTTAAAGGCTTATTACATGTAGAAAGATGATAAATTATTAGAAGTAGGAAAAAATATATAAAAATGTGAAAGAACAATAGCTACTTTGGAAGATTAAGTACTGAAACATTTTATCACCTGATGGTAATAGCTTCTTGCAAAAAACAAAAGAAAAACGAAATGATAATTAACAAAAAAAAACATCAAAACATGTTACCTCTCATTATCTTTAAAAACAAACTTTCGAAGCTTGAGGTCTCGTAAAACCACACCAGCTTCGTGGCACGCCTGGACAGCTTTCACTACTTGATTAAAAAGAGGTATAGCTTCTTGTTCCTTCAGACGACGTTTAGATCGCACGTAAGAGTGCAAGTCCTCGAATGAACGTGAGAAAAATATGTATGTCCGATTTAGGCCTACTAAAATTTCCTCTATTTGATTTATTTGTGGATGGCCATCTAACCGGAAATATCCGGCTACGTATTTTTCATACTTGTCTCTAGAAATTATCTGTAAAAGAAGTAATTACAAAAATTCAATTTACATTTCGATATAGAGTCCAAACTCACAGTGTACACGATACGATCAGTAAACCAATAATGCCTTGTTTTTCTTAAAAGTTAAATATATAAAAATTTATTTCGTTCGGTGTGACTCGGAGAAGTATACGTAATTTTTTTTACAACAAACGTATTATTTCGGAAATAAAAATATTCCAATAATGTGAAATTGTACCTAACAGATTCCGTTACTTTATTAAGTATTTGTATGAGTAAATAAAAATCAATCTTTATTATCTAATATATGTGTGTGTATCAAATATCGTGTTTACCAGTACCATTATAATTTAAACATTTTCCGCTAAATCAAAGTACTATGAATATCGCAAATGAAAAACGTAGTCAACACACTTTAGCATACAAAAAATGTAGTATACTACAATATCTCAAGATGATCTGATTGTGTAATTTGCTCAGCTTATCATAAATGCACAAAGTGAACATGTGTTTAATGTTTTTTTTTTGTATTAACAGTTCAAATATAATAACCTATATACCTATTGATGATAATTTTTAATGAAATTTTCCCTGGAAAACTGTAATCTCCTTAGCTACATCAAATTCAATTTGAAGAATTACTAGCGAAGGTTAAAGTGCCAAAAGTTTGCCTTACGTTGTTAAATACCAGACAATCAATTAACCTTTAATATTTCCCTTTACCCAAAATTCCTAAGGCTACCAAGAAAATTGACAAAGAGTTGTGATGTCGAATTTATTTGAAGTCTTTCCTATTAGGTGAACTTTAAACATATTAATCAAACAGGATTTCCCCATACTCATTTCGAGCAATCTGTTTCAACCAGTATCTGTAAGCTTTCTAAAGCATTTCACCAAAATAAAAACGATAATTACCAACATGATGAAAAAAAAAACTACCACTACTCCATAAATGAAGGTCTCTAATGCTTTTTCCCGAACATGTATTGTATCCTAAAAGTTGAGATCTATGGGTTTCATCAAACGTTATCATTCGTGTTATTTTAACCACAAGTATTAACGAAAGCAGTGACATAACTACAAAGTCCCGCCCCCCCCCCCACACGTAAAAAAAGTAATTTATTTACCTATAATTGTATTTAAGATTCTGGCCCCATTTTGGCTTCCCCACCCACAATTGTAGGGGTATACTTACGCCAATGAACGGAAGTAAATATTTAACACATTACCAAGTAAAATTCTAAAAAACATCCGTAAAACTACTTTACAAACGTAGCAGTAATAGATTTAATAAGGAAAATTTAGCCGCGACTCACTCTATACAAAACAAAATCTGATGAATATGATTTTACCAACAAGAAATTCCCCTACTGGCGTAATAGTTAACAAGAACTCTTACTTGAATTCTTGGACTTTGATAGTGATTCATGATTAGAACTTTAAAACAATCATAGATACTCAGTTGTTTCATATATATTTACTTTTGTTGTCAGAATGATTTCAGTAGCTAATGTACAAGATATTCTTATAATTGACATATCATTACTCAACAGACCCTTTAGTTTTCGTTTGATTAGTCAATATCGCTCGGTTGCGATATGATCAAAACTACTTTTCCATGCTGAGTATTTTATTAGTAAAAAAAGAAATGTGAACACTGATACTTATGCTAAAAGAGAGATCGCCTAACAATTGAGTATACGCTGCTCAAAATACAGTGGAAAAACACTATGGTAAGAATCTACCACGTAATATATTCATTTGTCATTTGGTTTATATGGTGCAATTCAGGATTCGATTCCTGTGGTAGGCACAGCATAAACAGGACATTGTGCGACTTTGCGCATAACAACAAAGTTTAAAATCTAATTAGAGCTGCATGAATATAAATACGTATGTAATTTTCTCGTGGATTTCATGCAATCTTACAATCTAGTAGATTAGCCCAGTTTATTTTTTACATTTTTTAATAACACACTTATCCTGTCCAACTAAGATCGAATAACTAAACAGTTCTAGTTCATCTGACCAGTTTTGTTTGGAAAAAAAAATGTGTATTAAATGTACTGGTCTTAAACAAACGAAATTAAAATATGCGTAACTTACATACCATCACAATCTGAAGTCTTTAAGAGTAAAGAATGAAAATTAGCTTTTTTTCTACACGATCTAAATTGTTAAAATCTTGTACCGGTAAAAAATTAAAACGTCTGTCACTACATTTTTTCAATTATATATGTATATAAATATATCCACATCTACCTATAGTTTCATAAATTTAACAACTTTATATTTATTGTAATGCCATGATCGCAAATCTTTATTTTAACTTACAAAATAAAAAAAAATTAGCTAATGAACAAAAAATTGATTCTTGAATGAGCGAGAGAATACCTCATTTATAATTATAGTGTCATAGTACTATAAAATCGAATCAAACTACTTTACGACACTAAAGGAATCATTTAGCATTTATCCCGTGATTTCTAGTGTTACATCAAATGCTCGACAGTTCATGAAATGTTGGAAGCGTTGCGTCATATCTTAAATGCTGGGGGATTTTATCTACAGGTTCCTCGCCAATCTCAGAAATTGTGATATATTTTAGGTATTACTTACTGTTAACAAAGCTATAACAAGGTGTGACGGATTTATTATCATATATTTATTCTACTACCAACGTTTGTTTAGCTTAAATTTACATTTAGAAACATACATAG
>NW_013666009.1:584996-591864 GCF_000517525.1 Limulus polyphemus | reverse complement strand
CAATATGTGTATTTACGTAAACGCTTAAATGTAGCTTTGTATTGTTACGTAATCTCAATTTTCTAGAAAGCCTCCACACGCCTATAAATATAACCAACGCGACGCGCCAAAAAAGGAGTATCTATTATTAGTTCGCTATAATCAGTGTGCTATAAACTTCGGAAGCTATAACTGTGATTGTTATAACACTTATCAATCGGAAAACTTCAGATATTTGACCAGGAGCATTTACAAAGTTCGAACATTACAAATCATTTAACTTCGGTGGATTATCATCGGACATTAGTTCTTTTACGAAAACATTACCTAACTTCAACGGTGGAAAACTCAGCGTGTGTGGCTGGTGAATAATGAAGGACAAAGCTAACTAGCTTCCCGTGAAGCGAATTGCACCTACGTCAACTCGTGAACCCTCGATAAGATATCAAAGAAGTTCCAGACTAGAAATAATAGTTTATATTGCTTCTAAGTTTGTGCAACTTTTGTTTATAAATAATTGTTTCTAATAACTGTTATTGTAAATTGTATTGTTGTTTGTATATTAAAACATATTTGTGTTAAAAAAGAAACTGCGTGTATCAATCTTGTTGGCAAATATCATATATTGGAGATATATCAGCATACATTTAAATACTAAACCCAAAATACAATTAAACTACCAAATTTAAATTATCAGTTAACCCAATTTCAGACCGTTTGAAATTCTAATACGTAACAAAGGTAATAAAAATAAATATTCGTTATACAGTACTTGTTAAAAAATTTCAAACAGCAGAGACTAGCTTGAATCATCTTTATTAATCACGAATGAAATGTCTCTAAAATTGATCCCATTTTTCATCAAGGTGAGATTAGTTTTATTATTATTATTATAATTATTACATCAGCAACTTTAGTTGGGATTACTGCAAGTATCTATCTGGATCATTCGATCTTATAAATATTGTAAACGATTCTATCTAACAGGTGGACGGACATCTAGCACACAGTTGCAACCATTGTTTCCTGTTTAACTGTCTCACATCCTGAAATATTTTAATACAAAACGTAACAGGGAGAAAATATAGCAATTAACAGATTTATTTCTAAAAACTCTTAATTCTTTAAGGTAATAATATCATCTTGGCTGTGTGCTAGTTCATTGTCAAGACCTGTTTGTTTGTTGTTGTTTTTTTTTTGTTTGTTTGTTTCTTTGGAATCAAGGCAGATATTTCAGTAAAAAGCAGTTTCTTTCCTGAAAAAAGTGTAATAAACTTTACTGCAAGCTGTAACACAAACACCTCAAAATTATTCTGGTATGAAATTTATCTCTGTCATCGTAATGTACATCGAAATATTTAACCAAAAATTAGATACTGGCCTTTTCTCAGTGTTTTTAAAACACATCTTTCAGTTACAATTTACAGTTTTTTTGTTTTTTTAATAAACCGAATCATAACATTCTGCTTCGGCGCTTGGCAATTCGCTAAACAAGCTCATCCTTGTCGGGTGTTCTTAAGATAAGAACCAAAAACACTGCTAACACTGCGTGGATATCCAACTAATGACCTAAGGTAGTGGTCATACAGTTTTTGTGTGTGTGTGTGTGTGGTTTGCCTGTCACTCATAATTACAACTAATCGTTATTAATTGTAAAATTTTTATGGAATATTTTTAGCATTTCTACTGGTAGAAATTATTACATAATTATACATTTGTTCATTAAACTTAAACCCACTAGTAACAGTTTCGCAATCACTAACAGTGTCATTTGTTACTTACTTTACAAATAAATTCTTCTTGGGTTTGTATATGGATACATCGATAAAAAGTAGAGCCTTCCTGTTGTCCTAGCAATAAATAATAACCGATTCGACAAGTTGCAAAAGGTTCATTATTGTCTGGATATACTGGCGGTGTAGGAGGTTGAAGGTTAGGGCTAAGGCTACCACCAATCCAATTTTCTGTGTTTTTATCGGAATTTTGCTCTTCTTTCTGTCGTGCAGCATGGAAATTAAGAAACGGACGTCGTGTAAGATTCATGTGGGGAAATGGCTGTTGACACTGTGTTCTAAAACTGCGACACACAAACAAAGAAGAGTAACTGTATTCCTTTGCAGCAGGTTTCTCGTTAATGGGAAGTTTAGAAACTACGATTCAAGCATACATTTTTATCCTAATGAGCTAAGAAGTTTCTGATCTCAAAGCTGCACTTTTCTTCTCGTTATCCCTTGTTATTCACAATCTGAAAAAAAAATAAGATAATAAGTTAATGTACACCCTTATATACTGACGAAATAAACTAAAAATGTTACACCACGATAAAAAACAACATGTATCAACACTAAGAAACCGATCTGAAAGTATTTGGAAACATCTTGCACTAACGTTTACCACAACCTGTCTTGCGAAATCGAATGACACAACATCAACTAGGCAAACACAGTGTATTCTAATTCAGTGCTTTTGTTCTCTTACTTCCGGGGAGAACAGATGCAAAACTGAACACGGAGTGTGTTGTAATATCAGAGCTACGTAGTACGACTTAAATAATAAAAATGTGATTGATCTGAATACTTGTTTTTTAAAGCTATTTTGATGTTTTAAAAATCAAAAATGCAATTTAATATATTGAATTTACTTGATAACGATGTACTTAGTTGTCTGAAGGAATATTCTTTATTATGTTCATGTCTAATAACGTTTCGCTTGCCATCTTATAAGTTAAATAATTGATATAGTGGGTGCTACAAACATCTAATCTAAACTTAATCCACTGTTGTATATATTTTGTTTTTCAAAATTTGTTGTGCATACTGGAGGGATTTAGATACCAGGGCAATAATGTTAGAAAAGAAACTTTACTCTCCATACAATAACAATAAAAATTAAAAGCTTATTTCTGCCAACATTTCGCCATAAGAGCTGGATTACAAGAACAATGAAAGTTGTGGATCTGACAAATCTTAAGAAAATTTTAACATCAAATGAGAGATTTGTTACTTGCATGACGATGTAATTTAAGAAACAAGAACGTCGAAATTAATGGTTTACATAAGCTTTTAGTATTTCCCCTTCAGTGATTTAAATAAAAAGCAATTAAAATTTCTAATATTACCACTGCTAGGTTAATTTGCTGTATAATTAACTGTGTGAGTGAAAGGCAAGAGTTTCTTTGTTTGAAGATAAGCACAAAGTTACACAATGGGCTATCTGTGCTCTGCCCACAAAAGGTATCGAAACCTGGTTTCTAGAATTGTAAGTCCGCAGACATACCACTGTGCCATTGGGGGGCAAAAGACAAAGGATATGAAAATTTGTATGCTCGTGCAAATGTAGTAATTACATAAAATGAGAAAGTAGTTGCATTCGATGCATTACTAATCACAATAATTTTTTAATTAGAATATTTGTTAAAACTAGAGTGAACTTTGCCTGTAACACAAAGTGAAGGAAATCAGATTTTAGGTATAATTTTATGTACAAAACGCAATTATATGGCCCATGTATTGTTCAAAATTTGTACTACAGGTGATGGTTATTCTAATATAAATAGTAGTCTGCTAAAAATTTAACTTTGCTCTAATAATACCATGAGCTGAAAATGAAGTCGAAAAACATTACAAGCTGAGGTTACCACTTATGAAATATCAACTTGGTGTTTCATAACAACTGGTAACAATTTATATTACGCTATGCCAATACTGCAATAAAAAACTATACAAATTTGAACCATAAATACAATAATGTTTTTAATTAAAAGTTTTCAATGTAACTTCTACCTGATGATGACCGGATGTTAGGGGTCAAAACGGTGTAACCATTAGAATCAGAACTTGCCTACTGTAAAAGTTGCTATTGTTGTATTTTTTAATTATTTATTCGGTTCAGTAGGTTACTCACTAAGAATTAAAGTAGTCAGAAATAGTGATACAGTTTGTTTGTATATAAGCACAAGGCTACACAATGGACTGTACTGTACTCACCACGAGTATCGAAACCCGGTTTTCAGTAATATAAAAATATAAATTATAAGTCATTGGGGCCTAGCGATGCAGATAACAAACTTTGAATATGGATATTAATGTGTTGAAAGTGAACGTTTGGAGTAATGTATATTATTGTTAATACAACGATAGACATAATTTATTACGCTATGCCATATTATGCTAACAATAAATATCATTACAGTATTCTGTGGCGTAAACCGAGAGAACTGTGTGTATATAGTATACACACGAATATACTTACATAGCCTACACAAATGATCGAACAAAGGCCAAACAATTTTGCATTCAGTAAACTACAAATATCATGCCACAGTTAGGCTAATACTTTAAAGTTAAGAGACGATAAATTGAGCACGATAATTACTTACGACAATAGAGTGAACTCTGAATCTTGCTTTTAACGGTAACACATATACATTTATAGTTACTACTTGGTTAAACAAGCCTTTACCATCACCGCCACAACTCCTTCCTCCAATCCACCATTGTGAGCTTGTTCTAATACACATAGTGCCTAGCGCATTGATATTTTCGGTTTTATTTTTTTCGTAAGCATTTCATCATTGAGTTTCTCTCCACGAAATTCCTTTCATTGTTTTATAATAATACCAAAATAATAGAAAGTTTCATATTATGTCACAGTAGCAATAGTATGAACGTATATTTTAGAACTATTTTTTGTATGGAGATAAAACTAAACCTAGAGTAAAACGCGCAAATGCTTCAGTACAAGTATAGATTAAACTGTTACGTCAGCTTAATTCTTTTATTAGTCTGTACAAACCACATAATTTTTGTTGCACTATATATATAAGTAAAGTAAACTATTTATTAAACTAAACTCTAAACTTTTGTGTTTTGTTAAAACACTTAAATCTGAATTTAAAAAAAATATATGTTATTTACCTGAACAGCTTATGCAGCATGAATTCCCATAGCCTTACACTTGATACAATTACACATATGGGTGTTGATTTGTGCTAATCCAAGAAATGCACCTTATCAGAATAATTATACTCAATACAAGTAGTTTGCTCGTACAACTATTTGAGTATAAAGCAAATAACTGGTAGATTTAAAATTGACAATTATTTTCGGCTTTTTACTTTGTAGGCCGTTATATCACAGCTCTCGTAGCAAAACGGAAACTTGTTACACCATAAAAGGCCAACGTGGTATATTAGGAGCCAATAGTAACCGTGCGTTTTACGTGCGTCATTAAACGTAATATTTTACACGTCATTCAAGATTTAAGAAATCTCTCTTTTCTTAGTAGACTTACATGAAGCTAACATTAGAGTCTGTTTGTCTATGCTCTAAGAATGTAGATACCGCGTGTTTTTTGTTTGTTTTTCTTTTACTTTTTTAAACTTTAGAAGTATTCTAAAATAAAGTTTCGAAATGTATAGCAGCTAACTGTGCTAAATAAAAGTTTCGATTTTTTCATCTTGATAAAACACATGGTTTAACATCATTGAAAATAACATAAACGGGGACGAGTATGTGTGTGTGTGTGTGTGTGTGTGGATACTATTGTTACGACAGTGGGGTCACGTGACGAGTATTCTAGAAGATTCGCTAGTATGTTACGACAGCGGGGGTCACGTGACGAGTATTCTAGAAGATTCGCTAGTGTGTTACCACAGCGGAAGTCAAGTGACGCTGGTAGCACGTGTCGAGTGTCTTAGAAGTTTCTAGAACAGGCAGTATTATCGTATATAAGTGCGCTAGACAGTGAGAGAGACAGACGGAGGCAGAGAGAAAGAATAACAGCGATTACGGTCGGCGGGAACTGAGGATAGCAGACACAGACATCGGAACTATTGTTGGCGGGGACGGACAATTAAGTCTAAGCGCGATAGAAAGTGAGTGAATTGTTGTGAACTATAGTGTGTGTAAGTGTGAAAATTAAGTACATTACAAAGTTGTACAAAACTTGTTTATTCTTCCTCAAATAAAGAAAGGACTTGTATCTTAGAGGAATTAACAAACAAACATACAGAGACGTAACAAATTGGTGTCAGAAGTGGGATAGAAAAAAAAAGAAGAAAATGGAAACGAGAGGCGGCAAATCAAACTACAGCTTAGCAGACTTGATGGCAGCAATACAAGAGCAGCAAAAGAAACAAGAAGAAGGAGAAAATAAACAAGAAAAGAAAAAAGAAGAGAGACAACAACAGTGGCAGCTCGAACAACAAAATAAACAAGAGAGATTACAACAGCTATTGTAGGAGAAAGAAAATAAACAAGAAGAGGGACTACAAAAGTGGCAACTGGAACAAGAAAGGAAACAAGTACAAATGGAAAACATTAGTAAATCTAAAAGCGAATTAGATACGTTAAAGAACGATCTATTGTCTATTACACAAGGAGGATACATTGACCGTCAACTTAATCAGCCCCAGACAACGGCAAGCCCCTTACAAAGCCCGCAGCTAAACTCTAATGCAAACATATTCAGTCCCGTTAGAAGTCACATCCCAGATATGAATGTTAGTAACAAGAGTGATCCAGTGCGAAGGAAGCCACAGGAATATGATGGGAAAGCACCGTGAGAAGCACATAGAGCACAGTTTGAGCTACTGGCAGAGATGAATGGATGGACAGAGGAGCAGAATGCAGTATATCTGGCAACTAGCTTGAAGGGACAACAACTGGAAATACTTGGACAGTTGTTAGTAGACGACAGGCACAACTATAGAGCACTGGTGTCGGCTCTAGAACTCAGGTACGGAACCCAAAATCAGTCAGAAGTCTACAGAGCCAGGTTTAGGACGAGAGTCCGTGCTAAAGGGGAGAGCATGCACACAAGGCCTACCCAACTGCACCACCCGATCTCCTCAAGTTGTTGCTGAGGGATCAGTTCGTAGATGCCTTGG
>NW_013666009.1:550399-584096 GCF_000517525.1 Limulus polyphemus | reverse complement strand
AAGAAAGGACTTGTATCTTAGAAGAATTAACAAACAAACATACAGAGACGTAACACTATATATAACATATAATCTGAAATATAATGAGAAAAATTCAATCAATACTAGCGATCTGCTATACTATTACAAGTTTAATAATGTTGATTCTTTGCGAAGGCCACTGTAAAAGTCATCAAGTATCTCGAAAAAAACCTCAATTTTTTGATTATTTAAAAAAATAACATCAGCACCAGATTGAAGATCCACAGAAAATTTAATATTTGAGTAATTAAGTTTGTGGTAAGTTGACTGCTAATTTTATTTTTCCTTCAAACCTGTACCCCAGTGGGTCAGCAGTGAGTTGTAGGATTTATAACGTTGAAATCCGGGGTTTGATTTCCCGCAGTGGATAGAGTGCAGATAGCATTTGCACTTATCAAACTACAATAACAATCCTTCAAACTTAGCCAGAACGAGTTTGTTTGTTTGTTCCTGGCAAAGCCATCAATGGTATTTGTCGCCATCCCTAATTTTGAATTGCCGACCACAGGAAAGGCAACTGGATATGGCAGGATTGCCGTCACCTTAGAACGCTCCCACGGCTGAGAGGGCGAGCATGTTCGGCGCCAGATTTCGATCCCGCGATTACCATACATTGTAAATCGAGCACCCTACCCACCAGGCTACCAGAAGAAAAAAAAAAGAGCCAGCTTTGCATATACTTTTTTAATTCAATTAAATTATAATTGGAATTTATAATAGTGTAGCTAAGATAATCCAAGGTTTCTGTTATAAAATAATGTCAATCACCTCATCTCCCTCTCTGTGTATTGTTATGCAAATCTAAAACCTCCGCTATGTGAGTTGAAATGCAACTGATAGTTAATAAAGCTTACGTTAGCAAATCAACATTTGGTAGGGTGGCTTTACATATTCATACTTCATGATTTTTCATTTCATTTTACTGAACTCGGACAGCAAGGACAAAATAGCGTTGACGTTGCAGGATTAAAATCAGAATATTGATAACGACCTCAGGTATCCTCAAATACTCTTCTAAAAGTTATGTTTCCTGTGCATTTTTGTCCGGAGTCACCTGATAAGATGCAGTGTATCTTCTGATGAGATTGAATTTCGTGATCGTACTCTTTCCATGGAATGTGTCGAGCAGTTAAGCACGGGGATTTGGGGGTCGGGGCGTTATCATCCATTAATTTAAAGTTAAGGCCAATGTGGCACTTGTTACGTATTAGAATTAAAAATAGCCTGAAATTGAGTTAGCTGATAAATTTCAATTTAGCAGTTAAATTGTGCTTTGGATTTAGTAGTTAATTTAAAGCCGATATATATTCAGTTTATGATATTTGCCACCAAGATTGATACACGCAGTTTCTTTTTTAATACAAATATGATTAATATACAAACAACAATACAATTTACAATAACAGTTATTACAAACAATTATTTATAGACAAAAGTTTCACACACTTACAAGCAATATAAAGTATTCTTTCTAGCCTGGAACTTCTTCGATATCTTATCGAGGGTTCACTATGAACGAGTTAATTACGAGTTGACGTAGGTGCAATTCGCTTAACGGGAAGCTAGTTAGCTTTGTCCTTCGTTATTCACCAGCCACACACGCCGAGTTTTCTACCGTTGAAGTTAGGTAATGTTTTCGTAAAAGTACTAATGTCCGATGATAATCCACCGAAGTTAAATGATTTGTAATGTTCGGACATTGTAAATTCTCCTGGTCAAATATCTGAAGTTTTCCGATTGATAACCGTTATAACAATCACAGTTATAGCTTCCGAAGCTTATAGCACACTGACTGTAGCGAACTAATAATAGGTACTCCTTTTTTTGGTCGCGTCGCGTTGGTTATATTTATAGGCGTGTGGAGGCTTTCTAGAAAATTGAGATTACGTAACAATACAAAGCTACATTTAAGCATTTATATAAATACACATATTGTTAATTCCTACTCTCGAGAATCTTCTACAACTTTGGAGAATAGGCGGGAGTTTCGCAATACATATTTAACAGTATAAGCTATGTATGTTTCTAAATATAAATTTAATCTAAACATTGATATTAAAATAAATATATAATAACAAATTCGTTAGACACTATATATGGTAGCACAAAGGATCGCATATGATGTGATGCCTAAAATGTGTTGTTTTAGTGGTACCACTCTACAAGATGTAGGGGTCGTTACGTTCAATAATGCTTATTCTTCTCAAATCATACCCCACCCACCACCATATGTATATATCACGTTTTTGTATGAAACTAGTTCTCATCCAGTAGACAGCTGTTATTGAAGTTGTGATAAAATATAACCTAACTAGATCACAATATAAAATTAACTATACATTAATGAAGCAAATCTTATCTAATAAATTAGTTAGAATTACATACTATGAAAGAAACTCTTCACAAAAAACAAAAATAATGCAAGTACATTGAATTATCAGTTGGGTACCTTCGCCGTTAACGATATTTTTGGCTACAACCACAATATCACAAAATTCGGCCACCAAAAGAGATTTAGGTTAGTTCTAAATCCATACATTAGGCTAGAAACAGGGCGTATGGATTTTTATACGATCAGACTGTTGAATCTGTCACTGAAAAGTCGTATTTCGCCTAAACTAAACGAATTATGAAAGGTAGCACGGAGGAGTGGTGTGCTTGAGACATGACGGTCTTACGACGGGTCTTTCTTTTGCAATGGAAACTACGCTGCAAAGCTATTCTCAAGATGCACGGTCGTAAGAAAGAGCATGACTGGATGTAGCGACATGGACTGTAACGTGCTCAACCCTATGTATAATTAAGGCTTAACATAAAACTAAATACGTCAACATCTAATTTTATAGATTGCTCAAAAATATTTCTGGATTGCCTCTGAAAAATAATATATTCATTCCATTGAAATATTTCTAAGAATTTACCCAGTGCACAGTTTTCTTATGATTCATGTTCCATTTTAAGTTAACTTCATGAAGGATTGCTTTGATCATACCGATAGAAAACGCACCAGAAGACGCACCGGATACTGATTATAGTTAGACTGTTTGTATGCAGTCTATTTGAATGAACAGTTTTGAGTTGATCCATAGGCATTATGTGATTCAGTAAGTTTATTTTCTAACAACAAAGCATTTATTATACATACACTCGGAGCACCGTTGTGAACGTAGCTGTGTATATATGATATATTTGTATGAAATTCATACTGGCGAATTAAAATAGCTCATGATGTTTTAAGCTTTACTTGAGCAGGCTGGTAAAATAACTTTTAAAACACTTTGTTAATATATTAGTTGGATTTTTTAATTAATTTATCTGCTATATATTTTGTAACTAATTTATCTAGTATAACTTGAATTAATAGATTTAACATGTGTTTTTACTTTTCCTGAATTCCAAACACTAATTTATTTACTATCAGTTGTCATGTTCTGGTTTTTTTTCTACTATGATGTAGTTTTGTGCTTTACAACAAACAAACCATCGACTGTGATTTTATTGATTTGTTGTAAGTTCTGCTGATTTATATATATTTGCATTTACTAATTTCTAGTTATGTTTGTCTTTGGTTAGATTAAAAAACAAGAATTTATTTATACGCACGCACACATATATTTACAAACTGGAATTATCTATTAAAAACATACTTTAATAATATGAATATTTTGTCATTCTTAACATTTACAGACTTTACAGGTATTTCAGTCATATAAAATTGCCTTAACCTATTGGACCACATAGTCACGCACAACTGTTCAATATATATTTTATCATTTATGTAGGTGTTCTACTACACACAAAAGTGACAAAACACACTTTTGCTTTACTTGTAATTGTAAAGGATTAAGCACAAAAGAGAACACACTATGAATCATCAAAAAGTATGACTTGAAAATTGAACACTGAACATAACTTATAGTATTTAAGGCCCATGTCTTGCGAAATAAAGTTTCTTAAGGGCAGAAATGTTCATGAAAAAGTAAAATATTTACATCCTGGTTTATGATGAGCATAAATATTACCGAAGTGTACTGTAAGAAAAACAAACCTCAGCTTCTGGTAAAGATACAGGTGTGAAAAGATTTTTATTTGTAACTAACTCTACACAATGTTTTCTCGTTGAATTTCATGAAAAACAAACAGAGATTAATGTGAAAATTTTATTTGTGTGTCAGTATAACATAAGAACAAAAGTACAAGCAAATGTAAGACTCGTATTTCATTTTCCGCAAAGGTAAGATTCAATAAACGAGCACCTGCCAATCACTGGTATATTAATGAATTTCTACTTATCTGTTACATTATCAATAAACCTTTACACATCTGGAACGTTAATCTGCCTTCATTGACATTCCATTATAATTCTCGTCAAAATATCATGAAAAATCTTTGAAGTCATGACAAAAACGATTTAATTTGACAATAAGAAATCATAATCGTGATCAATAATAGTTTTGAAGTTGTTTATATTTCATTAAAATTCTAATTCGTATAGATTGCTAAAAACTGCGTGTTTAATATCGTTTACTACTACGTAACTACGCTGATAGAATAATATAAATGTCAAAATATAACGTGTCTGAACTGTTGTCACAACCATTTGTTATTTTAATTAATTTATTGGCTCTACTAGGATAACTGGTGTATAAGAATTTATTTTTCATAATTTAGTGCATAAATATTACATATGACAGACTGCACGTGTTTATTTTCCGTTACACCACGCAAGTCACGTTTATATCAATGTCAAATATAAATCGTGTTAATTTTTATTCCCGTATAATTTTATTAACTTTATCTATTTATTCTTTGAACTTTTATAACAAATTCTTTTCATTTTTTCTTTCACTAGGCACACCAGAGTGATCCTCGTATATGTTAGAATTAAGTTCGCAACAAAATCTGCACTGAACCGTTCAATAATTAATCTGACGAAAATACTAAACTTTGCACAATCAGGAGCAATGTATATCTGAAACTTTAATATAATGTTTTTTGATAAAACAAACAATGTGAAATCATTACTACTACTCATTCTTCGTATCTTATTTCTATCTATTTTTTATTTCCTATACCATGATCTGTGGAAGTGATTTTTTTATTAAAATTTGAAATATAACTAAATCAAAATTCTAAAATAGATAAGTTGCACAATTTCATATGATTCATTAGTTTGTTCTCGGGAAATATTTCACGTAAGTGGTTAAGAAACGAGTATTTGCCTAAAAAAATTTAATCTAGTAATAGAAATGTACTACTTTAAATATTGTGAGTCAATTTAAGGTAAGTAGAAAAAGAAATCGTTACAGTTGTTCGTGAAAATTCTAGAATGTCTTTTTAAATACCAGTTTTGGTTATCTATGGCGAAACTATATTAATGCAACTGAGATGGTGCAAGCTCTATATGTCGCTAGCTGAATTATGTAAGCAGGAAACATTGCACAGTGACTTAGCGATATAAGTATAAACCTAAAAGATATTAAAATCCACGTTTTGTTTACTCATATGTGTAGGACTACAAGGAAAAATTAATTTACACTTCAAAATATGTAACTGAATTACATTGCAACAGTGGTGTAATAAAACCACTTTATTTTTCCCTGTTTTAAAACTCCCTAAGAAAAGGACACAATTACCATAATATAAACTAATTAGTCAACAACCATCAACCACATCTCCTTCAAGTATCAAACAAGGACCTTCAGTAAAGAAGCGATTTCGACTTAAGTATATTTCAATAGAGGGCGACACTATATAAAAATTACAACAGTTGAAACTTATTTACACTCGTGTCTTACTTATTCAGTTCTCTTTCTAAAAGTAGACAAATGGATATTAGCACGAAATGAACGCTACCGATGGCCCCTAAAAGTTCATTAGCTCACCACTAGAATTATAGCGACGTTTGTTATATTAAGTCTTTCAGGGTGTATTATAGTCACTCTTAATCATATAAAATTCAATATCTGAGTAGCATTAAGCTGGTTTATTGAAACTTATAAAAAATATTTTTCATAGGAAAACATATTGAATATTATAAATTCTTACGATATTTTTGGAACATTTAATTTAATTGAAAATAAAACGAAAGGAGCCAAACGACAGTATTTTCTGCTGTAGTTTAAAACTATAAACATGTGTCTCTTCAAAAACGTTATGTGATGTTTTAAGTCTCAAGTTTCATCATTTGTCACTTAAAATTAAACTCAACAAATGGAGTATCAACAGTTAATATCTGAATTGTCAAAAAATGCAATTTCAAAAACTAGAAACAAAAAGAAATTCATACAATGTACTAAATACGTACGAATCGCAAAAAATAACATGTATCGCTCGGGCTCCGATGGGTGAGCGATAAGTTTACGGACTTACAACGTTAAAATCCAAGAGTTCTTTGTGATCCACAGAATGCAGACAGCCTATTGTGCTACAACAAACTAAACTTCTACTGTCATGTGTATTGAAACATTCACCTATTGTGGTAATATAGTAGTTTAAGCAGTTAGAAAATGCCTCACCACCTTTAGCTTGTAGGCACAAGCACATAATTATTACCATCACATTCCTAATTATTAAACACTGCACTAAATTTCAAATATTTTTGTTCTTCCTAAAAAGGATATTATTATTAAGTTTCGTTATAACGACTGAGAGCTCGCCTGAAAGAGAATTCTTCTTTTCCTCAAGTAGCTATTATAATTCCTTTGTCTAGTTATTCTACTTTAAGAGTCAGTTGAATTCCTGTGCAGAAAAAAATGAAGGTTAAACTAATATATATGTATTAATGAAAAAAAATGTCAAAGTTCAAAGTATCACGATGTTTTGTTTTTGAATGACTTTGATTACATTTTTAAGGATAATAATATCCTGTCTAATGAAAGCAAATTTAAGAAATTAAATTTACATATCATATAAAATAAATGATAATAACTCAAAAGCTTTCTATTACAGCTCAAAGAGATGGCGATATTGATAACTTTATGGTTTCACTCGGTTCACTTCAGGTACGTTTTATAGTATACCAAATGTATATAAACGTAAGAGTCCAGTTAGACCAACATTTTCTAACTGGACAGAGAATAACCATAGGCTCTAAATGAATCCGAAATTAGCTCATTTGTTTTCTTTTTGGACAATCCCGTGGTGGTTCAGTGGTAAGTTTACGGACTTACAACCCTAAAAGCTGGGAGTTCGTTTTGCTACGGTGAATAGAATGTAGATAGTCCATTGTGTTGCTTGGCAGTAAAAAAACACAATTGTTTAAACAACAAAGAGGAGTATGGCGTTGTTTTGTTGAATTTAACCATCAATTTATATAATATATATTTTGATAACACTGGTGCCATACAGAGGCGTTGCTAACTGCTTAAAACGTGCATGTCTCTGGCCTATAGTCGCGGAGTTTTTGGTGTTTCAGTGTGATATCGATCATGGTGTTTCCTTCTGTATTTTCAAGACACCAACTGGGGATTCGGGGTAGTGTCAAATAGAATCGGAGCGCAGGATCTGTGTGCCAGTGCCTAGCGACACCTCTTGTACCAGTAAAATATTTTCTTGACTCTTTAAGTATCCGTCGTTCGAGTATTAAATTTACTGTGAGAGGAGAGTCTATTCTCGAGTCCTTTTTTTTTCTTTTCTTCAGAACATAAAATTCCTAAATAGAATATGTTTGTGAAAGGAATTTGTCAGTGTAACAATACCCCCTTCTCCTTTTTTCCGTATGCTGGGGCCCGGCATGGCCAGGTGGTTAGGGCGCTCGACTCGCAGTCTGCGGGTCGCGGGTTCGAATCCCCGTCACACCAAACATGCTCGCCCTTTCAGCCGTGGGGGTGGTATAATGTGACGGTCAATCCCACTATTCGTTGGTAAAAGAGTAGCCCAAGAGTTGGCGGTGGGTGGTGATGACTAGCCGCCTTCCCTCTAGTCTTACACTGCTAAATTAGGGACGACTAGCGCAGATAGCCCTCGTGTAGCTTTGCGCGAAATTAAAAAACAAACAAACCGTATGCTGGATCTGACAGGAAATACAGTGTCTTGCAAAAGTCTTCACCCCCCTGTGCTGGTAATCAATTTTAGTTATTTTCTTGTGAAAGACATAACTCAAGTGGCCAAAATAGTTATTATATTAATCTCAGACCAGTTTCTAATTATTACAAAGAACAAAAGGTGCGTTGTTACTCACTTTAGTGATATAACACAAAAAAATCTTGAAAACACACGATGCAAAAGTCTTCACCTCCTAACATGATTATGCAGTTAATATTTGGTTGAAGCTCCTTTGGCAGCATTGACAGCTGAAAGTCGTTTTGGATAACTCTCCACATGCGTTGCACAGTAGGTTGGAGATATTTTTGCCCACTCCTGCTTGCATATATCCTCCAGTTCTTGTAAGTTGGAAGGATGTCTTCGATGCACAGCGATTTTCAAGTCTCTCCACAGATTTTCGAGTGGATTTAGGTTTGGGCTTTGACTTGGCCAATCAAGGACTTTAATTGTGTTTTTCCGAAGCCATCCTTGGGTTGCCTTTGATCTGTGTTTGGGATTATTGTCCTGTTAAAATGTAAACCTTCGACCGAGGTTTAGTTTTTCAGCTGACTTCTTCAGGTTTACCTCCAACATCTGTGTATATTTTGCACTGTTCACGATCCACTGAATGCTACAAGTTCTCCAATGCCAGCTGCAGAAACACATTCCCACAGCATTATGAACCCATCACCATGCTTGACAGTTGGGACTGTATTTATCGGGTCATCAGAAGTGTTGGGTTCCGCCATACATACCGTTTGTCATTTAACCCAAAAAGTTCTGTTTTGGTCTCATCTGACCATAGAACTTTCTGCCACATTGTTGTAGTGTTATCGAAATGTTTATGAGCATAATCCATTCGCGATCTAAAATGCATCTTCGTCAGTAGTGGTTTCTTTCTTGACATCCTACCAAGGTACGGGATATTGTCGAGGTGTGTACAGTAATTCCAGTTGCTGCTATTGAAGTCTGTAGCTCCTTCAGTGTCACTGTTGGTTTGACAGTCGCTTCTCTCATGATTTTTCTACTTGTTCGAACTTTCAAAACACTCTGCTTAAATCAATACTGATGGCTCTATATGACCTAAAGTATTTTTTCACATGGCTCTATAATATACTTTGGTACCTGATAGAGTTGCACAGAGCCACTTGTATTTACTTCAGCAGGGTGGTGACGTAAAGTTAAATCAACAATTGTAAAAGCTGAGAGGGGTGAAGACTTTTGCAACATGTGTTTTCAATATTTTTTGTGTTTTATCAGTAAATTGGATAAAAATGCACCTTTTGTTCTTTGCAATCTTTAGAAACTGGTCTGAGATGAACATAATAAATATTTTTGGCCATCTGAGTTATGTCTTTCACAAGAACATAGCTAAAATTGATTACCAGAACAGGGGGTGAAGACTTTTGCAAGGCACTGTACGTTAAATGCTAAATTAGAAAATATAACAACAAAAATAGCTCGCCATCTATGGATAAAATTTAAAGTGAGTTGATACTGTTTTCGAAAGAACGAAGCGGCATTGATGACGACAGGACAATATTAATTACTCGACAAAGATCTATAAGCCAAATACTAATTAGCCATTACAAATTCACTTTCATGTTCGTTGTGATAAATGTTAAATCAAGTTGCACAGAGCGAAGAGTTTTAAATCTAGCTTTCATTACAAGCTTTCAATATACAAATTAACAATGTCATGAAGTTAAGGTAAATTAAAGGAGTTAGTTAAATCGAATAACAACAAAACTTACTCTATAAACAAAGGTGTTTTTGTGAGACAACACAAAAAAGTTACTACATAACTTATGTCACCAAGTGCTAAAGTATTTTCTAATCGATCCCATGTTTCGCTGCTACATAGCGTTTATAAGGTAAAGCAGTCAACTGGAATTAAGGTTTCGTCAATAAGAGAGTTTATACACTTTAAAAAAGACATATTTAATGCACCATTGGCAGCCTGAATATCTGAGACATTTCATCCTACCAACTCGTGCCAGAATCCACTGTGGGTTATGCGCTGAATAAATGAAACCACTAGGTTTGCTAATGGAAATCTGCCCTGACCCCTCAAAGTTAACCTTTTCTCCTTGTATGTAAAGTTTGAAATGAAACCAGAAATGATAATTATGCACTTGGCATTAAACCAGTCTTTCCGGATTTTAATTAAGAGTTCAGGATTTTAATCGAACATATCTATTGAGCACAAGAAACTTCAAGCTATAATGGATGAGATGAAACCCATAGGCCACTCATTATAATTGTGATTGAAATGTGTCAGCTCTTATAATTCTTAAGCATCGAAAGTATGGCGAAAATTATTGGAAAACTAGCAAATGTTTTGAATATCATAACTGTGTGTGTGTGACATATCAGAGACCCACTGTATTGAAATCAATATAATAAGTTTCCGCAACGTGTGTTATGTAATTCAAAATATACTCAGGACACATGTTCAAAAATTTTAAGTTTGAGAAAACTGCTTCGTTTCGTTGGTATTGTACATCTAGTCTTTTGACTGTTTGTCCCTATCTTTTTTTTTTAAGATAATACGACACTTCCATTGTCCAACATCTAATTGTCTGTGTGTAATTAAGCACAAAGCTATATACAATGGGCTATCTGTGCTCTGCCCACCACGGGTATCGAAACCCGGATTCTAGCGTTGTAAGTCCGAAGACATACCGCTGTGCCACTGGGGGGCGTCTAACATCTAAATACCGAAAAAAGTAACGTAGATTTAACGAAGTAATACTTTTCCATTTATAAAATATATTTATGTTCTTAGGCTTAAATTATTGTTGTTGTTTGTTTGTTTTTAAGCACAAAGCTCTTATGCTGAAGCGCTCAACATTAAAATTTACTGCCCCATGTTAAGTGTTCAGAAAAATGAAAGGATGCTACTATTAATATATTTTAAACTGACACAGAATCTACTTTTCATCTTCATTTCAAACAATTCTCATTTTTCTGATATATCATTATACTAAATGTCTTATTTATCTGTTCCAATTTTAGTAAGAATTGTTTATAGTTATGCAAAAAGATACACAATAGGCTATCTGTGATCTGCCCACTACGGGTATCGAAACTCGGTTCCTAGTGTTGTAAGTCCGCAGACATGCCGCTGTGCCACTGGGGGCTTCAGGAAGAAACTTTACTTTTATTTGTGTATATTATGTATTATCTTCGATGTATATTATTACAGAACATTGCTGATGGAACGTACATATTCTACAGCGTTAGTGCATTAAATGTGCTTAAAGTTAATATTTAGTATGTATTGTAAAAATAATAGGGATCGCCCTGTTTCAGTTTGAGACATTTTTGTAAAATTGCAAAATTCCATACACTACAACAGTAATAATACAGAAAAGCACTTAATTATATATTTCTTTTAAATTTTCGACAAAATCTAAATAATTAACAAAACCTGAACAACACTACAGACTTCGAATAAGGCAATATTAAGTAAAATATACTTTCATAAATTTCCGAATGGAATGAAGTTAATACATCAGAGCAATTCACTAGTCAAGAAGCAGAAATACTCTTCCTACGATCAAACTAACTAAGGTATTGACAATAGAAAGTTATTTCTTTGCTATGTTTGTGACAGTATTTAGAAAAAATCACGAAATTAAATTATTTCGTACTGTGCTCTGTTTGTGCTTGACTCGTATCGTAAACGGCATAGAATAATAATAGTTACAATAGTCAACAAAAGGTAGCGCTGTGAATGCTTTGAAAGGCTATTTTGTTAGGGCTTATATAAAGCTTTTCATGAACATTTTTATAACTTGTTTATCTCCCACTCTTATAAAGTTTCATAAAAGTAAGTCCACTATTTTTTATTCCTCATTATATATAAATGTATAAGATAGCCATATAAACTTTAACACCCCTTTACGTAATATTTCAGAGAATTTCATCAAACGAGTTCTTTGTGTACTAAATGTAGCAGTGATGAAAGTGTTTTAGTCATCTTCCTTTCACAAAGATCAGGAACAAGTTTTAATCTTCATAAAGCATCACTAAGATCTTAACATGACGTTCAGGAGTCATCTTTATGGAATTCTGACGCACAGCTGACGAGTTTTACAACGAACGTTCTGTTTTCGGGTTTTAATTTCCCCCAATAAGCTATGTCTCTAACGCACATTGCCGTAACTGTTTGAAAACATAATCCGATGCTACCCAGATGGCATTTGGATACAGTTACACTTTACTAATATCTTCTTTCGTCATCAGTTGCTAAACCTTGATGACTTGTGCATGAAAATGATAAGTCAGCTTGTACAATGTAGCTGCCACAACCAGTGAGTGCAAGGTAATCCTTTGTATACGATTGTTACACCTTCCAGTGACTTTTTCGACATTAGTAATACACACTCGTGATGAAACTATAAAATGAAGCAATAAAAGAGAACATCTGTAACCAATACAAGTTCCCCTTTGTATAACACTTATTCTCAACGAAATCTAACATCACAAATGTTTTACTTTAGTGTTATGACATTCTGGGTCACTAAAGAACACTTATGCTCAAATTACCACATAAAAACATATTGATTTTCAATGCGCTATTAAAGCAGTTTTTGAAGGATTGCTTTTTCGATTTTAAGTGCCTGCTATATATTTTATTTTTACAGTGAATCATAGTACATAGTTACTTATCAAGTTTACTACCACAAACCTTTTCTACAACAGAGCAATTGTACTAATTTATATTTGTATTATTTTTATCTTTCTCGTGTTATTTTCATCCCCTAATTAATTTGTGATGTATATATAGCAATTTCAATGTGCAGCTAGCTGACTATCTTTATAGTGTGTTTACTATTTGTTTTGCAAATCGGTATGTCTACGGACTTCCAACGATAGAAACTGGGTTTCGATACCCGTGATAGACAGAGCACAGATAGTCCATTGCGTAGCTTTGTGCTTAATTACAAACAAACAAACTGTTTGTTTTGTGGTATCTTCATTATTTCATTTGAGACTCTCGTGGTGTTTTCACCAAAGTAATTATAGTGTATACTTTGAAAGAGCGACAGAAGCAAAAATGTGGCACAGCGGTATGTCTGCGGACTTACAACGCTAGAAACCGGATTTCGGTACCCGTGGTGGGCAGAGTACAGATAGCCCATTGTGTAGCTTTGTGCTTAATAACAAACAAAATAAGCAACAGAAGCACAAATACACTTATTATCTGATCGACAAGCAGCTAGGGAAAGCTAGATTGTTATATCTGTTAGCTGGAGAGAAAAAATAAATAGTAACAGTTTGTTATTTTTTTCATAATTTTCGTGCAAAGCTACACATATCTTTACATAGTCGTCCCTAATTTTGAACTAATAAACTAGAGCGAAAACACCTACTGAACAGCACCCATCGTCAACTCTGGGACAATTTTAATTAATTGAATAAAGGAGTTTAACCTTCACTCTTATAACGCACCAATAACCCCCAAATTGCGGGACGCATTTTTCCAGCAACGGGATGCGAACCATGAACTGAACCTTAAGTTCACAGTCCTGGTACGCTAAACATTAGGGCACGTCCGGCCTAGGTAATAACAACCCTAGTAAGTGCTACGAAACTATACACCTTAAAAAAATTCGAATAAAGGAATGAGAGCCCAAACCACTTGCAGAAACTGGGGATGAATTGGCATTAACAAGCTTAGAGCTGTATGATCTAGGTCTCGAAGATAGAACAATAAATCTTCGATATGAACTTTCTTAGCAACGAGAAGTATTGTTAAACTGACAAATTCAATGTAGCCAAACATCTGTATACGACTCTTCAAAGCTCGTTGATTTTAATTCCAAACTTAGTATTGTTAAAGTATACTTCAGAGCTGACATGAAAATGTAAATCTAAAGTGTCAACGTTTATTAAAATTTGAACATGCCGCACTTTTCAATCAGCAGTATGAATTATAATGTGGCCATATGTTTGCACCTTTATTTATAATTAACACTGAAATAAGTTTGTTTCAGTAATATTTAAAGTATAGAGCTCAAACCTTGATTATTAAATAAAATAAAATTGCGTTTGCTGTAAAAGTATGAATGAAAACAAGAAGAGTGACATTTTACATTTAGATAGCTATTTGGTAACTTTCGCATTAAAACAGATATCTAATGTGGCAGTATAATTGCTATAATTTACATATATATACATATTTATGTTTAAGAGTAGCTCACTTCTTTACTTCATTTATCTGATGCTATAATATTTAACAGTTTATAAGCTGACTTCTTACTAGTCTAACATTCGTTTCACCTTTAGCTTCAACAGCAATCTAACCGGTTTGATATCACCAAGTTAAAATTTGCTATTTTGTGCTTTTACAGCTGCACCTTTTTGTTTTTCTGACCAGCACTAATTGTGTTTAGTATTTATGATCCTTCATGAATTTTTTTTAAAAACGTGCTTGATACATATGTACTGAAACGTTATATGAATTAATTTACGATTAACTCGAATAAAATCTGTCTAAAGTTATTTTATAAGGTATTATAATGACTATTATCATTAGTTTTTAATTATAAGCAGAACTTTAATCTATAAATTCGTTTAATTGGATGAAAGTTCAAAAGGGTTTCTAAACACTGTGATTATTCTAGTTTAATATCCAAGTCCATAAGTTCCGAATTAGCGGGGCATTTGCATTTGTAAAAGGTATTTTCGGGGGAATCCTCCCCTGCAAAGTAAAGCTTTTGTGCTTGGAGTACATTACACTCTACCAACTGTTGCATTAACACAACGCTCCCATCAAGCCTCCCGCTAGTGGCTCAGCGGTAAATCTGAAGGTTTATAACGCTAAAAACCGGGTTTCGATATCCGTGGTGGGCACAGCACATATAGCCCATTGTGTAGCTTTGTGCTAAACAACAAACAAACGCCTGTGAATGGGCGACATAGTGTTCCTGGTGTGATATGTGATTCTTTCGAATGAAAAACGTTATCACGTGAGAGGTGGGAGGAGTACAATATAGCTAAATATCTTGTTTGTTTGTTTGTAATTAAGCACAAAGCTACACAATGAGCTACATGTGCTCTGCCCCCCCCCCACGGGTATCGAAACCCGGGTTCTAGCGTTGTAAGTCTGCAGCAGACATACTGCTGTGCCACTGGAGGGCTCTAAATATCTAATATTTATGTTAAAGTTTCTCTAAATGATTTACTCGTTTTATCGTTATTATTTAAATTGAAGAACATCCAGATTTTGTTTTACTGCGATGCTAATTTAAGTTCCTGTGCCAGCATACCTGTAAGGAATGGTGTTGATTAAAATTTTGTTCAACAATATCTTGTTTTAATTTGAATATATAATATTGATTTCGTATTTATGTATTTAAATTCAAACATTAAACAAACATAAATATAACTTATAAAGTACTGTTCAAGTCAGGAATGAAACAAATTCGTTAAATGTGATATAGACTGCTAAAATATGTTCAAATTTCAGTGCAACTCACATAATGCAAGTCTCAGAACGATTAAAATCTGAAGAACGAAGACATTCACGAAGTAACCAGATACCAGTAACAAAACCAAAACCAGCGAGAACATTGCCTTGAATTGTAACATTATACACTGCATGAGTATATATATATAACTTTTATTTTTCACATGTCTGTTACAGTCAATGGTATTTATTTGATATTGTTGTTGGTATCTTTCTATGTGAACGGCTAAACAGCCAGGTCAAAGACAAAGGATAGAGCCGTCCCCAATTTTGAACCAATGACCAGAAGTGATAGTCTGCGAACCCCAATTCGCAATTTGTATTCAAAATAGCGAATGTTTTAAAGTTATTTTCCATTTTTAAACTAAAATTACAAACACACATATACCAAAAACATGACAGAGTAACAGCCTTTGTGCACCTAAAAGTTTATTCAATTTTTTTAGGGCCGTCTGTTTTAGCAAACATTAAACGATATTTTACCTCTCACTGTTAACAAGCAAAACCTGGCTCTTGTTACATTTCAGTAGGTTTCTTTATTTATGATCAATATAAATATTGGAAAATAAAAATAACAATTCTTCTTTTGTACATTCTGTAACAATTACGGTGTTCACTAGAAAGAAAATGAATAATTACAACTTGAATTATTCAAAAATGTTTACTACTAGTCCTATCCATATGTAGGCTTGTTTTCTTAAAGATGCTCTTACAATCCCATACACTGCTACATAAACACACACACATACATACACAAACTTACAAATATATAGTGAGAAAATTTGAATGTTTGCAAGCTGGCTTGTCCTGGTGAAATTTAACGGCTCGGTTTCTTGGCGCCACCACAGTCACGCTAGCGATTTCCTTGTTATGTGTAGGAAGTCCAAAACGACGAAGATTGACGTTGTAATATGAATTTCATTTATTGTACGTATAACATCCAGTTCCATATCTTAACTTATTATTTGGTGACATTAATAGCAGCTCTGGGTGGAAATTGTTTTAGCTCTTGGCACGTGGCATGTTGTAATTTATATAATAAATTTTAATTGAGAATATTTCACTATGAATGTGTGTTTGACTTTGGTGTAACGGACAATTACAAGCATCATGGGCAGATAACTACAAAAAGTTAGATAATACTATAGAAGAAAACCGTTTTCATACAACTCCTTCACCTAGTTTTTGCACCTTTCATTTAATAAACAAATACATGCACGATTAAAGTGAATAAAATTTATCATGTCTTTAATCCAGTTTTACTCTCGCTAATACATATCTGTTCTTTTTTTACTTATTTCTTTATTGGTCAAAAACATTTATGTCAGAATATCCAGAGCATGCAGATTGTTTAGTCAATATTAAAGTAAGCTTTAGGTCCTATATTACATTTATTGATATGATGTGAACAATAATATTTGAATGTATTATTATGTTTCAACAAGCCTTAGAATATAAAAACTTGGGTGGCGGAGCATAAAATCTGGCAGTGATATATGTGTGTAATGTAAATCGCACTAGTAGTAGTTGCTGGGACAATATAGGTTTCCAGTCAATAGAGTACATACCAAATCTTCAATTATCACTTCTTTGTTCAAGCTGCTACAGTACCAGAGCTCTTCAGATCGGACGGGTTACAGCACAGTAAGTCTTTGTTAATACGGCTACTATATACTTGTTATCCTCATAAACTCTTTTCGGACATTAGAATCATGAGTTATTATCAGTTGTATTGTATATAACATATATATTACTAGTAACTATTATTATATTTATTCTCTTTTGTTAGAAGAGTTGCTTTCAAACTAAAATAACGAATTGCAAATTGACGACAAGCCAAGTTTGTCCTAACCACTAGCGCAACCAGTTCAACTCTTCACATTTCAGTCTGCTGATGACTAAAATGTCACCATCTAACAGCAACTGTGTAAATTGTTGCAATTTTAGAATAGCGATGTTCTTTTTGGTTGCTATTTGCCTTTTTTTAAAGAACTTTTAAGTTTCCAATGCGCTTTAGTAGTTGCTCAAACTTTTCAAAGGCGAGATTTAGGACGACATCTACTCTCGGAAGAAAGAATGTGAAGCATAAGTACATTTTTCAGTCTTGGGAAATTTCGTCGTCGTGTTTAGAATCAAAAGTATAATTATGTGCTTCTAATTTTAGTCTTGTTGTTTTTGAACTCATGCAGCTTTCCCAGTTCATCTGCAATAATTTTTTTGCATCTGCAAATTTCTTTCATTAAACTCTTCAGTATATTTCAGAGTAGAATTCAAAAGATAATCAACCTGAGGGATGTTTGATATGTTGTGTGTGAAATATATCATATGTTGTTGTTTTTTATTTTAGCTTAGAAAGGTAAAAATTTCTTGCTCATAAATGTTTTTAAAAAATGTGCATTTAAACACGTTGGCGTATGTGTGAAACGTATGTGGGCAAACAACTGGTTTTGGAATTTGGTGACTTAATTTTTGTACTAGTCATGCACTGTCAAGTGTCATTTGATATTTTTAGAATGTCCTACAGATGATGTCAAGATATCGTTCGATAAGTCTTTAGACTTATGCTAATATTTTCTTTAGTCCTTCTTATTTTAGTTAATTGGAGTGATCAAATGACGTGGGTGACAAAAACTCTCTGAGAGATCTGACTTTATTCAAATAAGCATTTAGTGGTTGATTCTCACAGTCTTGTCTAGACGTTTTCCTGGCGTAGAACCTTTCCAACATTTAGAGAAAGAATTGCGATTGTCCTTCATCTTCATGTACTCGTCTGATTGAGTTGAAGTATTTATCTTGTGTGCTGTTGAATAAATAACGTTTTTGTTTAACTGTGTAACTTGTGTCCAATCTCTTTCTTCAATTAAGTTAGGTCAGAATTAATACCGTAATACTCTGTTTACCGTGGTGAATTAAACCCTGGATTTTAGCATTGTAAGTCGTAAGTCCTGAAATATCTTGTTAGAGTAGTCACTAATCCTAACTCTATGAGTCAGTGTATCTCAAAATACCACAATATGTTGAATTACACCATCCTTTTAGAAAATTAAGTTTCAAACAACAAGGGCAACCAGAGAATTCCAATCCTCCAAATGAATGGTTAGAGTTTATGCCTCACTACAAGCATCACCTTCCGGTGTTTTGTTGTTTGTCATTAGCTTCATTAATTTAAAAATATCTTTTTAGTTCTGATTTATAATGATAACTTAACCTTTTATCAGAGGTTCTTGTTAGTTTTTATGAAAGTGCAAGGAACATCTCCAATTTTATATTTCAGAGCTTATACAGAAAAAACAAAACAAAATGTTTGGCTTCTCCTCTAGCCACGGGTGCTGGTTTCAGTGTGCCTGCAGTTGACTTTATTGCATCACTGGCTATGGCATCGATGGGCTACCCAAATTGCAACATCTATTTGTGTGCACGTGAATACTCCCCCTCCCCCCCCCCATACTTGATCTAAACATTTTTGTATTCAGAGGCTATAGCATTTTAAAATTGTCGGATGAATAATTAACATATTACCCCATTTTCTGTGCAGTCTCCAGTTTCTATAAGTCCATAAAATTGTTCTACAACTTTGTTGTTGGCCCAGGAGGTTTAATCCCGAAATTTTAATGTAAAAGACGGTTGTTCTATACAGCTAACGTCAAATGTATAACCTTAATCACCGAAAATTATTTGATATCTTCACCATTTTTTTTTCGAGGACAAAAGCATTTTAGTTTCGATAAGTTTCCCCAGGTAACTCAATACACCAGTTTTTTAGTTGTTTTTTGTTTTTCTTTTTCTTTTGTGAATGTAGTAACCGTTAGCAGTATAATGGTGGGTTTTTTCATGTCAGTATTTACATTCTTTGATTATTTAGTTCTTGAGAAACAAAGTGATCCAGTGTTTTTGAGTAATGACTATAGTCAGCAAAGCCACATTTATCAGCGTTGGAATAAAAGCTTAATACGAATACATTACAATTTTGTATTCCCCTCAAAAATCTTGTGTTCTAAATTAAATACTCAAAGTTATTTTTATCTGCGACTTTCCACCAATAATGACAATGATTTTTTTAATTGAAAAGACAATCAGACAAGTATTTACTTTCGTTATTATCCCGTTTCTATGCTGCTGTCAGCTGTATTAATAACTGCACCCATGTTTAATGTGAGTGATCTTAAACATTTGGACAATAATCCCTGTAAAACCTATAAAACTATTATCTCTTCCTAGTTTCTTTCATTTTCTAAAAATCTAGTGGTTTGGAATTGGCGTATTACATTAAAGGCCCCAGGGGGGACGACGGTAAGTTTACTGATTTACAACATTACTATCTAGGGTTCGATTCCCCGCGGTGAACACAGCAGATGGCTGGGGAAACTTATCCAAACTAAAATTATTCTTTCTTAGAAAAAAAAATTGTGAAAATACCAACTACTTTTCGGGGATTAAGATTATACACTTAACGTTAACTGTATAGAAGTCAATAATTTTTCAAGATATATACATTGTATTATATTCTTATTCACCACAATGTAATAGTCCTTCCAACTTTCTGTTTTTGTCATCAATAAAGTGTTTACTTCTTATTTCAACTTCACATGGTATATTATGTCTTATCTCATAGTTAACAAACAAACATATTCAGAAGCTCAAAAACAACAACATTTTCACGTTAAATACGATGCTCAAACCTCCGTGGATAACAAACACCTAGATCATTATATTATGTAAATACCACACATGTCCTTCTTCTTTAAAATATATTTCTTGTATTCAAAAATAGTAAACTTTTGTAGAGTAGTAATTTGGTTTGGTTGTTGGTTGGTTGGTTGATAAACACAAAGCTACACAATGGGCTATCTGTGTTGTGCCCACACAAGTATCGAAAGCCTGTTTTTTTAGCGATGTGAGCTCTCAGATTGACTGTTGAGCCACTAGTGGCAGTAGTAATTTGTAGCAAGTAAATCCGATCAAAGTTGAGTGTTAATTAAATCTTAGATATTATACTTTCTTTAGCAGGATTTGGTCAAGAAGGCTCTCTGCTGTTTCATTGGACAGTTAGATTGTATCCTACTTTACTTTGCAGATATACCTACTGATACATATACATTCAATATCGCTATTAGTCAGTTATAGAGGGAATACGGATCATGAAAGCAGTTTTGACATTTTCAGTTACATTCATTTCTCAGATTGAAGGAATCAAGACATACTGGAGAAGTCTCGTTCTTGTTTTAGAGCACCTTCTGCTGATCGTGTCAACGTGTTCTTTAAGTTAACGAGTCATTATTCACTTCCGTTTATTCTCCAGTAAAGTTTATTTTCATCTTCTTCTATTTAAACACATTTCAACTTACATACAATTTTATTCTGATTCACCAAAATCTAATAGTCCTTCCAACCAGTATCATCAGCACTTGTTTCAATTCCCCTTCTATTTTTATCATCATTAAAGTGTTTACTTCTTTCAACTTCACGTGTTATATTGTATGTTTTATTCCTCCTGCAACATATCAATACAACTGCCCTTTCACATACTACAGGGTTGAGTACGTTATATTAAGAGGATATGGAATATGGAAATCACGTGACAATCACAACCTATATAAAGTTGCGGTGAACTACATATCAGAACTAATTGACATCGTTTGGTATTTTATAGGTAGTGTGATTCTACCGAAAACTGATCGCTTTTGAGAAGAGTGTGTAACAGCCCTTTCTGGTGCAAAGCATTCATACACTTAGATAATGAAATTGTGTTCAGATTGAGGGTTTACAATTTCCAAGACGGGTATTTCATTATCTTATATATATTGCGAACCATGGCGTCTGTCCGACCGTTTGTCTGTCTTCCGTTTGAAAAGCTGTAAACGCAAACAAAGCTCAACACTCACTTTTGAAATGACGGGAGAACAGGCATGAATAATGTTGATACCAAATTTCAATTCGCAAGCAGGATATTCTACCCTAAATTGTAATGAATTAATCACACTATCCTTCACATTTAAAAAATACAAATAGTAGATTTACCGTATGTTATTGCTGAGCGGCTCTTAGTATGACTGAAATGCTCAACAGTTACTTTTCGCGGTGGGCGGTATATGTAGCTCAGAGCTTTGCCTCTGAGTGAAACCAAGAATGCAAACAAAATAACCTTTTTAAAGTCCATGAAGTAATTTAAATTGATAGATTAATTAAAACCTTTCCTGTCACTGGGGACAGGTACTTTTGCTTGTACTTAATGACATTGACAAATAAAAGAATATGGTTCAACTTAAGGCCCCAAATCCATACAGAAAAAGACCAATATTGCCTGGAAATGAAGTCAAAAAGGTATGAGTTCACCAAAATAAGGCTTTCAGTCATAACTTCTGTTCAATCATCACATATCTCAAAGAGATGGAGAATGAATTAAGTATTCGTGGCATTCCATGGGAATACATATTGATCAAGTTCCTAGATGCAGTACCTATGGATTTCTGTGTGATCAGAATGTTGAAACGAATGCTTGGAAACCATTGTTCTCTTACAATAGATAGATTAAGGAAATCCACCTGAGACGAGTTGTGTGCTTTGGACACATGATGAGGCTTTTTGCAATGGACATTATGCTAAAGAGCTATTTTCAAGATGCATGGTTGTCAGAATGAGCATATCCAGGTGTAGTGACATGAATTGCAATGACGTGGTGAGGCTCCAAAATCATTTGCATATAATGAACAGATTCATTATATTTATCTTTTACCTAGTGCTCTGTGTAAGATATCATCCAAGAGACGCCAGTATGATATGAAAAACTTATGACTGAGAGATGGGGAGTGAAATTGACTAAGGTTGAGAACAGAGGACTCCCGTTTGTTTTTGATGTCTTCTCTGTATAATGAGGAAGGCTCCAACACTTCAGCAAAGGCTTCATATTCTTTCCACTCACTGAGAAACCACGTGTTAACACGAGCCTGATATTAGAGCAGCCTCGAAAGGCAATTCTATTCTCTTGGCAAACACATTGCTTGATCAAAACACAAAGACGAATTTAACATTTGGAAGAACACTGAAATTCTGGATACTAAATAGAATCCAATGCCTATATTAACACCTAATCTAAAGTCATATATGTTGAATAACATTAATAACATAAATTTCTTTTGCTAAATCCATAATGAAATTATGAGATAAAACAAACTGTGCCTTCATATTTCAAGGTTCAGTGTAGGAATGTTTAATTAGTTTCCTTATGTTACATTACAAGGTTGCCAAACATAATTCCTGGAACCAGGAGCAAATGACTCATTGTTTACTGTTTAGCTTTGACAGTCAGGCAGTTGATGTTGTGTAATACCTGGAACCTGATCAACTCTGTAGCTAGGAGGTAATTCTATTGGGGTTGCATTGGAGTTCTGATCCAGTAGAGGATAAATCCATCTATTAGGCTGCAACTAATGCTCACGGATATGATTCTCCACGATTAATTGCTTATGCTAATGAATAATGATACTTAAAGTATAAAGCATACCCCAGCCTGGTAGCAGCCAACCAATAAGGTATTATAATTTATATGTTTGTGGGGGGATTTCTAAAAAGTCCATGTGACATCACTTGGGTATTAGAGACATAATGTCTTTAACTGAAGCTTTGTTGCTAACAACTAGCATGACATGGTACCCTCAACCAAGCCGCCAGAGCAGAGAAAACCTGCAGTGGCTCTACCAAATTCTCAGCTCACAAGTTTGTCAATCCCACATTATAGGAGGCTACAACAGATTGTGTCACTCCTACAGACACCATACAGTGACTCAGTTCAGCCTGAATCACTTTCAATGAGTTGCAGAAATAGTTGTGCCAATCATGAAGATGTCGAAACATCTGGAGTCACTTTGTCCATCAAGATATCTTCCCTGTTTAACTTTGCACCGAGTATCTTCTGGAAGCATTTAACAACAGCTCTGATCCTGGCAAGACTACGTATGATCCACTAGCTCACTCAGAAATATTTACTGTACTGACAAAACATTTTGAAAAACGGTTTTTATTATTTGGTGAGCTGAAGCCATACATTTCGTTATTCATAATCCCAATTCGGATTTGACATTGCTTACAGTGTTATCGTGTTTCAGAGATTTGGGCTTGATAAGAAACAATTTGAGGAAGAACTCCTTAGCATTCATGCACTGAATAAAAATATCATTCAACTATGAAAAAAACCTTTCCAGGCCTTTCCCTCTGTCTTTACACTGAAAATCTGTTGTCCAATTTTGGTTCAACCTGCAGATGTGAACCAATATTCTCTGCCATGAAACTTATCAAAAACGTAACAAACTGACAGATGCACATTTTACTGGTGAGTTGTGCTGTGTAATGTGTATATACCAGCTTTACATCTGACTTCAAGAAACTGATGGAAAATATGGTCACTCAGAAATTGCATTAATTTTAAGTACTGTGTATTTATTTCTTTAGATGCGGTTTATTTTGTATTAAAGTGATCAGTATTTTTATTAAAACTTTAATATGTTAATTTTAAATAAAGAATTAATTTCCAAATATGTATATAATATTGTTTTATATTTGTGTATTTAAGAATTTATTTTATATATCTATAGTTGTATTTTTCATTTTATGCTTAAAGGTTTTGATTTTTTTTTCTGTTTTATATTGGAAGATATTTCATCTGTTGTCATGTGTTAACTGTTTAAATGTCTACGTGTGTACGTGAAAACAGATCGTTTGTCTTGTCTATGAGACTTGTTTGTGTGTAATACATTTGGGGCATATCATTCTGTAGAATAATAATCCAGTCTAACCAAGGTTTAAGATAAAGAAGAAGGATATTGTGGATACAAGTACCACATATCTTACCCTCCTATAGTATATACTCCATATTCATTAAGTTTGAAATTTTCGAGAATAAGTCTAGTCAAGATTGAGTGCTAATTCAACCATAAGTGTTACTTTTTGTAGCAGGATCTGGTCCAGAAAGCTATCTACTGTTTTATGATATTTATGTATTGTATGCTACAATATGTATGTGAAACTGCTTTACAACTGCCATATGAAGCAAAGATGCCTCTGATACTTTTGATCTAATTTTGTAATAGGTCAGTGCATCTACAAAATATATATTGTGATAGAAATTTTGGCATTTCTAAACATATTAATTTCTGATATTAAAAAAGCCAGTATATTCTGTAAAAACCTTGTCCTATATTTATTCTTTCCATAGTTTAGTATGGTGGACATTAATATCTTTTTCTTAGTTAGTCAATCAAACAATTATAGTTTATTCTCAACTAAAGTTTATGTTAATCTTGTTTTATTTAAATATAGTTTTCTCATGCTTTTAATTTAAGTACCCTTTATTCTATACTAATTTACCACACTGCAACAGTCCTTTCACCTAGTGTGATTAGCCTTTGTTTTGTTCACCTTCTGTTTTCGTCACCGATAAAATGTTTATTTTTTGTTTCAACTTTACATCATGTTTTATCTGTTCTAGTTACTGATACAGGCATTAAATCACTCTACCTCTTTATATACTATATACTCGAGCCTCTCATTGCAGTGATGATTAGGTAACTGTATGCTTAGTTCATCATGAACCTAGGAATACCACAGCATTCTCAGAGTATTAAACGTAGGGTTAATTTATTTTTCTTTGCTGTTCAGCATATTGCTAGCTATACTCCTGCAACTCAATTATCCCTATGAATTCTGAATACCAATATCTATTGAACGTTGAGAAATATAATATATATAAGCCATAATAATTGGGTGTTTTTTTTTTTTTTTTTCATTTACATCAAAAGAGTAAAGTATACCCAAACTGGGAGACATGGAAGATACATTAAGAGTATTTACCTGTTCCGAACAAGACATTCCCATATCTTCGGTCAGAATATTACTTATCCCAAACAGTTAGCTGGAAACTAGATGAACCTGTGCAGCACGTAAAATACTATTGTTTCACTCGCCCATAATAATTATGTAATTTAGTTACGAAATTATGAAACTTTCATAAGTTCTGATTTCACACATACTAAATCTGGTCTAGGTCATGTACTAAATTCAGCCTTAGGTGTTGGTAGTTAGGGAATTACTTCAGACCCACGCGCTGATTGGCTGCCTCAGTTTCGTAAGTAAAGAGTTGGTGCTTTCAGAAAGTTTAGCTTCTACTTTGAAAGGCCAATACCTATCGTAAAATGATCCATTATTGTATGAGCCGATCGTGCACTATCACATTTTAATTCTGTTTTTCTTTTAAGTTTATTTTGGTTTTTGTTAATTTCGTCTTTTCAACTTAGAAGACATGTAAACTTAATGGTATTTAGTTGTACTGTGTTTATATTTGTCAAATTTGTTTCGTCTTTTTCTTCTTTGCACCTATTCCTAACCCGAAAATTTCATCCAACCAAATTTTTCTTCCTCTCGTTATGTGAGAGTGGTTTACCATTATTCCTCTAAACCAGGAAGTTGAGATCTGTATATATGTACGTTTCGAAAGAGCTAACTGTGGAGAATTATTTTGTTTTTTCGAATCACATATACGTTATGATTTTAATAATCTATTTCACACTACGAAATATTTACTTTATTCTTAAACTGAAAAATTATCATGTGAGTATTGTTTTAAGTCTTGTTTGTTTAATTATAATGTTCATATATAGTGGATTTTGAGATTTTGAGTCACCCGGTGAGACAGCGTGAAGTTTACGAACTTACAACGCTCAAATCTGGCGTTAGATTCCCAGCGGTGGACACATCAGATAGCTAAATGTGGCTTTGCTCTAAAATACAAACTAACAATTAAAAATTTTAACTTGTGGTATTGAGTACTTTAATGCAAAATAATTAAAAAAGTATTGTGGCGCAGAGAATGAAAATCAAAACTTTTTTCGCATATGCATATTTGTTTCTGATTTTTCTAATGTTCTGAAAATTACCTGTCACATGTGGACAGTGTGAAAGCTGTCTGGCTAATTTATTTAAAAATTTCTGTGATAATTATTGTTTTCTAATAAGTGCTCATTATTATTCCAAGCCAGAAATGTAAGGTTTATCCACCAGAAACGATTATAAAACGCCAATCGTATTGAATTCTATTTTTCAAATATAAGACTATCCGATTAGATAAAGCATTTTGTGAACTGGTTGGGATCTTTGTTGAACAAATGGCGTAACGGAATATAACAATGTATATTATTAGAAAATTATTACTTTCTGAAAATACTCACATCAATTCTACTTTTGTAAATATCGATCTAGAAATTGCAATAAGAAAATTTAGTGTATATATATATATGTACGTAGTATAAATTGGTGTGCCTACTGGTTGCACACTGAAAATGTCTACTTAAATGTCATGATTAAAAAGAAAACAAAATACGACTAGGAGTGTAACGATACATCAAACTATCGATAGATTGCGATTATGCACTGATGGTAGATTTTAGAATTGATAACAATAGCTGATAATACCTCAACTATCGATGCAAACTTGATTATTTCCCGTTCTGTTTAAGCCGTTTCTCAGTAATTTCCCTTTGTTTTAGACTAGTTTTACGGTTTAACATTCGCCATTAGCAGTGTTGCTCGCGTAATGGAGAAATAACATAACAATGTTATATTACAGAAACCGGATTTTTTTAAGTATAGTATTTGGGCGCAACTTGAATTTAATTATAGGGATAACTTATACTTATTTTCATCTTAACGTTTCATATTTTATTTGCATAATCTCTACAACCTAAATGGACAACAAAATATTTTTGTTGGATAACATGGCATACCTTATCTGTAGATTCAATACAAGCAATATACTTAATTCCTGGGTCATTAAAGACATCATCCAAAAATAGTCAAAAGAAGGGGTGAAAAACATGAAATCAATTGACGAGCACAGTTTTTCCTTATCTGTATCGACCGTGAATTTACAAATTACTTATATTTACAGTTTAACATCTATTCGTTTATTAAAGATGTTCACTGTTTTGTTTTAAGTTTGCCGTAAAAAGTAGTAATCCTCCCCTCCCCGGACAATAAAGCAATAAAACACAACGTGAGCCATCACACTTTTTCCGTCAAATGTAACGCCTGCTTTGAAAAGCACGCAAAACGTTATTTTCTTTTACCTCAGTGTAGATAAGTAGAAAAATAACTTTGTCTGTAGTCGAGCATAAAGCTGTACAATGAGCTATCTGTGCTGTGCCTACCACGGGTATCGAAACGCGGTTTCTAGTGCTACAAGTCTACAGACTTGCCGCTGTGCAGAAGAATAACACATGTTTAGTAGATAAATTTATAATTATATAGTAAAACTGGCCTACAAAGTACAGAAATATATTAGCATACCGGTGACATTTAGATTACCATGTATTACAACATATAATGAAATCGCATAGTAATAATAATTAACTGATATTTTTGAAATTAATTCTCAACAAACACAAATACATGTATATGCTATATACACACTCAATTATACAGTTAAATTTGTTATCTAATATTAGCTATCCAATAATCACCACTAACCACAACTAACATTTGGACAAATATGATCCAATATTGGATGATCAACCAATCAACAGTCGGCTTTACAATGTACATACATTTGTTTGCGAATCCATTACAGAAACATTTTTGCATGAAGAAACTATTGTGTGTTTTTATTACTAAAATTAAAATAAAGTGAAACGTAGTAAAAATAACATAATTTGGTTTTTATTTCCATACTTAGCCATTCTATAAGACAAGTAAAGCGTTGTGACAGCCTTTTTAACCAAGCATATCACTACACAGATACTGAGATTTACAACTGAGTAAACTTTGATATACCGAACTTTGATATACTTGTACGCTTGACTTGGACGTTCAAGATGTCCCTGTCAGAACAAACATCAATCAAAAGGTTTTCTACATCTAAACTGGAAACTTCGAAACCTACTTCAATTGTTAATTTCATACTGTATGAAATAATTGAAAATTTCACAATGAAAACAAAAAAACAGAGGTAAATGTCAAGTTTAAGATTGCCGCATGACGAATAAGCTCTCAAAAAGTCTTATTTCTCTCCCTTATCATCAAATTGAAAACAGACCAATGAATCCTGGATTTATTTCGTTTTGTAAAGGAGAATAAATCGCTGGGCCAGTCTGGTGCATAATATACGTATATCATAAACCACGATAGTGGTTCTTAATAGGGATCGCACGGAATTGCACAAAACACTAATAGAACGTTTGGGCAAAAAATACCTTAAACAATAAATATTCAGTTCAAACAACAGTTTAAAACCTTTACTATTGATTGCTAAGGCTGTACACATAAAAATATACAAAAAACTACGCATGTTAGACTTACAAGGAAATGAAAATCCGCTGAAAACTGAAATGTTGAGACATCCTACCTATGGATTTCAAAACCTGATGATGGAAAACCCCACACAATTACCCAACGTTTGAAGGATACTTTTGATAAATTAGGAGTAAACATGAAAAAATAATGGTAAGTTTATGTACAGATGAGCTGCTACTATAGTCGGTGACAGAGCTAGTGTAGATGTACAAATAAAGTCAACGTTCTCCTCATATGTCACACAGACATACTACATAGTCCACAGACTTGCACCAGGATAAATCGATGCCATCAAAAACATTAAACCACTTGAAACTTTCAAATAAAGATTCAATAGTTTGTATTATTTCTTCAGCAGCTCTGCTGTATGTACTGCAAATTTGCATAACATTAAGAATATTGCAAGTATGTACTGTGAGATGGTTGGGCATAAGAAGTGCAGTTGATGCTGTGTATTGTAGTTATCCTTCTGTTATAGCAACACTTTCTGAACTAGGTACAACGGATGTAACAGCTAAATCCCAACATACCTACTTTAACAGCACTATATCAGCTTTAATTACAAGCCTCTTGTTAGATGTTCATAATGAAATTCGGGTATTAACTTGTGGATTTCAGAAGAAAAGACCACTAGTTGAGTCTAATTTAGCTGGAATGGATAAACTAAAGAAAGTTGGTAAAAATTACAGGAAGACCGTGAGAACTTTGGAACAGAATAATAGACAAACTTCACAAGAACATCACAAATAGTCTTCCCCAGATAGAAGGAAACATTACCCATAATCTGAGATCCATACTTGAGCCTTCTATTTTTGATGAAAATCTAGCAGAGGTGGCTATTACTGTATTTGCACCTTTTTATGGTACCAATAAACTCACCACATTTTCAAATGATGCTTGAAAAAACACAAAAACTGAAGTGATGCTTACGCTTAACAAAATGAATCACCTAGGTTTAAAGGCACATTTAAAGGCACCTATAAAAATAAAAAATTGAACATTTATGTAAAAGGGAATATTTAACTGCATGGTAATCAATTTCCTAACACGTTAAAATTGTGTTACGTAGCTTTGTGCTTTTGCGTAACAAGTGTTGATTGTGAAAGATCCTTATCTGTACAAAACAGGATCAAGAGAAAATTTAAATGCTCTGTGTAGACCAGAGAAGATAGACTGTTTAATGGGAATCGTAATTTTAGGCCCAAAAATTTCACTATATGATCCCAGTCCTGAAATTAAAATGTGGGGCAGTGCTAAGAATAGAAGAAAAAACGAGGCTTTCACAACCATACAAACAGAGAATTAAGAAAATGAAAAATAATTAAAGGTGTGAATTGTGTATATGTGTATTCATAGTATTTTCTTGAGGCCAAATACGCAATAACATAATACTTAAACATTCAAACTTATAATATAAATGATTCAATCTCTACATAAACCAGCATACAAACGCTTATCCGTGATACTGATAGAGGCAAAATTTGATTAGTACCGTAGTGATCATGGCAAAAATTATCTGGAGTACCGTATAGTATGCGTTTGTTTTTGTGTATAGTACGTATTTGTTTGTGTGTGTTTGTGTGTATAGTATGTATGTGCTTGTGTGTGTGTGTGTGTGTGTAGTATGTGTGTGCTTGTGTGTGTGTGTATAGTATGTGCTTGTTTGTGTGTATAATACTTGTTTGTTTGTTTGTGTGTATAGTATGTGTGTGTTTGTGTGTGTACAGTATGTGTGCGTTTGTGTGTGTATAGTATGTGTGTGTTTGTGTGTGTGTATAGTATGTGTATGTTTGTGTGTATAGTATGTGTGTGTTTGTGTATGTGTATAGTATGTGTATGTTTGTGTGTATAGTATATGTGTTTTTGTGTGTATATCAAAATGAAAAATTTAAAGATATGTTATTGACAGCCTTAACATTGACATGTTTTCAGTTACCTCAAAAAAGATGTCCAGTTGTAATATTGATGTCAGAGTTAGACGATGATAGCACTTATATGTTTAGTTATTCAAACTGTAAAATATTTTAGCACTTGTTTTTTACTATAATTGGTGATTAACTAGGCACAGATTTTGGTACATCATCTTTGAAATGTAGAAAAATAAAGTTTGATGGGAACATGATTTAAACCATGAGAACTAACATATGTCACATAAGTTGCTGAATAAAAAAATTCTGCTTACAATTGTTGCAAGATCAATGGTGTTCAATCAGCGTTTTTTAATTAAATCTTAAAAACATTTTGCTATCTTTGGTCATTATTGAAATCGTACAGGATGAAATTATTAATATTTTAACATCTAAACATAATATTCAGTAGGAAACAATGATTGAAACTTTAAAAAACAAGCAATTTATATTTTGTATAAAGTATCAGCAGTGAAGTGTGGAATGTAAAATTCACAAAAATACTTTATAGCATTATCATAATCAGTTAAAAAAACATAAAGAGTACTACTAATAATAGTCAGTGGCGTATTTAATGTCGGTGCAATCGGGGCAACACACCAACGGGCCCCTCATATTTCGGGCCCCCAAAGTAATGCAAAAAAAAAGCTTATAAATTTCTATACCTATAATTGATCAGTACGGACGGGCCTCCTAAAAAAATTGTACCGAGTAGTTTTAAGTGTTGAAAAACACCTTTGATAACAGTAAGCATTCAGTCCAAGTATATATGGTTGAGAAACGTACTTGCGGTAATTGTTAATGCTTCTTGCATGTAATTATTATTACGTCTCCTTTAATAAGTTCAATCATAAGGAATTTTTATTTATATATCAAAATGTAGCGTATCATTAAAACGCTTCTACATTTGCAATGAAAATATAAGCTGTACAAACTTATTAACCCGCTAGAGGTTATCTTTCTTCTTTAGTGGGTGAAATGTGGCCTCATGACTCGTCTTTTATCTTCACAGTCTGGGAACCAATGACTCTATTTATCAGTTTTGATTTTCTATATCTAAAAACGTGAAAGATAACGTTACAGAACACTAGCGCTTCGTTGTGACGGAAATCTTTTTAACTGTTATTGGAGACTAATGGAATTTGCTTTTATTTATGTCTGTACAGAATAATCTTGCATATGTTTAACGTAATACCGCGGTATCTATGATCCAAGAAAACCATTAGCATATTTGCTTATTGGAGATATATATATATAAGCAGATAGAGAAATAAGACCAAAAATAAATATTATTGGTGGTCTTTTATGGTTTACAGACTGCTTTATAGCGCCACCGATATAATAGTCTCGTTTCGAGTTCAGTTCGCCGTAACACCCTGAGCAACAGAACACGAGGTGAAGGACGTTTACCAAGTATACGTGATGTCTGCAAACCTGCTTTTTCTCTCTCATACTGATTAGCTTTTAATTAAGCACAAGTTCTTAATATAGAAGTGTGTTGCACAAAATGCTGCTATTCTGGTTCACGTCTTTCGTAAATATATCACAGTCAGTTTTCTCACATAACATACCATTATCAAACCTTTTAACAGCTTGACATAGACATTAATTTGAAACACATTTTTTCTCTACTATAGTTTTACTACTTTGTTAAATAGATTTCAGTGTTCTTATCATCGAAAGGTTCTGGTTTGATAAAATTACCCGAAGTTATTGGAATGGCTAAATTTAGCACTCTAGATGGGTAAAGTATGGATATTAGAGCGTCCAATAAGCTGGAAAGATTTGAAGAAGGTTAAGAACATTTTGGTAAAATATATATTGGAAGAAAATGTGTAAAATAGAACAGTGGCTCTTTTTTTTTTCTTTCTTTTTGAGAGAATATACAAAGAAAAACATTAAATTGTTGACTTGTACGACAGAGTTGTTTAAGGCTTTAAATTGTTGACTTGTACGGCAGAGTTGTTTAAGGCTAATATGCTATCAAATCTTCTCTATAAATATGTCTGAAAGTTTTCAGGCAAGTATTTGTGGCAACGGTTCCCAACATTAGGCATTCGAAAGCATCATTCGTAACCCGCACAAGGATCAGATATTTCAAAGGTAAGAAAAACTGTAGTTGGGGAATAATCCATTCCTCAACAAGCGGTTCCCCGGTGGGACATCGGTAAGTTTACGGACTTGCAATGCTAAAATTTGGCGTTCGATTCCCCGCGGTGGATACAGCAGATAGCCCAATATGGCTTTGCTCTAAAACAAACAAACTTAAATAAGGGCACGTCCAGTCCTTGGCTTGATGGTTATCATATGAAGTAGCCCATTGTGGAAAATAATGGGGACTACTGGTTTACGATAATATATAGACAGAGACAGTCAAACAAACAGATAGAAAAATAGAAAGATAAATAGTCAGATTAATGGACACATACACATATTCATATATATATCTTAACTATATATGTCTGCGAACTTACAATGCTAGAAACCGGGTTTCGATACCCGTACTGGACAGAGCACAGATAGCCCATTGTGTAGTTTTGTGCTTAATTAAAAATAAACAACTTTTACTAAAAGCAGGAAAGCTAATTTTACGAGGATGCCACAGAAAACATAATTATTGCATGTGCCTTTAGTACTAAAAATTCACAATATTCGGTAATAAACTGTAAAATGTTCACTACACTCTCTTATTATATTACACCAATGGCATTCTTGACCCTAATTATGTGAAAAAGTTTGGGTTTTATCGTAGTGTTTGGCTCACAACTCTTCACTAATGTAAGACTTTTAAGCCAATCGTGAAGGTTCTTTTTCATGGTGTTAAAATTAAGAGTAACTTGATTTCGTGTACATTACTTCAATGATTATAGATTTTACTTTTCCTAATATAATAATAAAAGTTACATAAACGTCTCATTTTAAAGAGGCC
>NW_013666009.1:532748-549401 GCF_000517525.1 Limulus polyphemus | reverse complement strand
CCCTTTCATGCTGGGGGCGTTGTATATGGGGGTCAATCCCATTATTCGTTGGTAAAAGAATAGCGGAAGAGTTGGGATTGGGTATTGGTAAATATTGGCATCTTTTGTGTGCATATATAATTTAAACAAAGGCCACAAAGTTAGGTATCGTGCTGTTGCTATGGCCAGAATTGTATTTGTATAGGAGTTTGAAAATGTAAAGTATCTGAGCTTCTTTTCTCAATTATGTCAGACCCCAGTTTAGAAGATGTGTCTTCTTCACATTTGGACCTATGGTCAAGAGGAAGAAATGCGTTATGATACTAGGCCAAGATTATAGAGCTCATGAGTGGCTCAGAGGAGTCTCTTCTTTGATGTAGAGGCTCTCACATACTCTGCCAAATGCTCCTAGACGATAGGTGTTGTTCAAATCCTGAGTTACAGTTAATGTTGGCCAGCTTAGGACGTCTTGTGTGAAGGGAAAAAAAACATCATTACTAAACATTTCCAATATACCAATGAACGATTGTATGTTGCAATCTTGTGGAGAGATCTCTTTAGCACTCCTTAGATATCTGCATCCAGAATACCTGAATTATAATCTCTAGATGGGTGTGTTCATGACTAATCCCGCTGATGGCTTGTGGGTGACTTCTAATTGCCTGATATCCTGCCAAAATGTATTTAACTCAAGGTCCATCAATGGCTTTACTGGAAAACTAGCAGGCTGTCCCCATTACCTCAAGCAAATGCTCCCATAAAAGGTAATGCCCAGGTACCTCATTTTGTGACATCACATTTGTTTGATGGATCCACTGATCACCACTTCTTGGACGTCAGCATTCATTATCCGATTGTTGAGTGAGCACCACAGCATGAATGCTTTATCAGGATTGATGATACCATTATCTTTCTCGCACCAATTGCATTTTGCAGCTCTCCTGCGAGTTTGAGCTCTGTTCTGACCACTCCTGCAGAGTAGTATGTCGTCTTCAAACGTTAGTGTTCTACCAAGAATATTGAATAGGATAGGGAAAATGGGTGATCCTTGACGCAGCCTTGTTAAAATAGTCTGTGTCTGTGATGTCCACATTCGTGTGCAAATAGTGCCACTGGGATCAATTGACCATCCACAGGTCTATTTCATAGTAAATTAGGATGTGCATGAAATGGTCATATTTCACTCTATTGTAGGTATCCTCCAGGTCCAGCGCAGCAGCCACAATTTTTTTTTTCTGAAATCCCTCATACAGATCGTAGGCAAAAACTTCTGCATTAACCGATGTTCCCTTCTTTCGCCTATAACTTCCGAGTGTTTCTAGCAGGATTTCTCCCTCTCTTCCAAATCAAGCATCAACTTTCTAGCAATGATCTTTTTAAGGAGCTTACCATACATATTCTGCATTACAATGATACCGTAGCCATTCATTCGTGTGTGATCCTTCCCTGGTTTATGCAATTGCTTCAGGTAGCCATGTAACCATTCTTCTGGAATTGTTAAGAGTAGGGTACTGGAATTACCGTAGTGTCAATCAGAGATGACCCATAGTCGAAAAACTCACAACTTCGATGTCTTCATGCTGTAGCTTCTTTTTTATTTTATCCTAACTTCAAATCGGCTGTAGACGGGTTAAAGTTAATGATTATTTGTTTGTTATGAATTTCGCGCAAAGCTACACGAGGGCTATCGGCGCTAGCCGTCCCTAATTTAGCAGTGTAAGACTAGAGGGAATGCAGCTAGTCATCATCATCACCATCAACTCTTGGGCTACTCTTTTACCAACGTCTTTGACCGTCACAATACAACACCCCCACGGCTAAAAGAGCGAGCATGTTTGGTGTGACGGAGATTAGAACCCGCAGATTACGAGTCGAACGCCCTAACCACCTGGCCATGCCGGGCAATATTTATATATATTGATATACTAGCGAAATTACCCGGGGCCATTGTAATTTTTACTTTGAATCATATAGAATAGTGTAAGATTTAATGCCAACCAGCAAAACTAGAAATATAACGTTTTTCTAAAAATATGTTAACCTTAGTTATGTGAAAAAAAAAATCATAAAAGCTATGACTTTTTTTTCTATTCTTGAAACATATTTTTCATTAAGTATTGTAATATTACAACGTGACAAGATTGTTCCACTAATTCCACCTTGTGGTTATTCTTACCTGTTAGACATTATATTATAAATCAGTTAATTGGACTTTTCCGTTTTTACCGAGAATAATGTCGATTTTCTAAACACTTCTTAACAAATTGATGATGATTGGTAGTAGCGATAACTGATTATGGAAGAGAATCATAGACAATTATCTACATATCGTTTTATTAGCATTCCATAATTCTAATTCTAATTGCCAGAGTCCCCACATGGGTTGCAAACTTAATAAACTATGGTACATACGCGAATAATTGCTGCTGCGCTACATCACTTGCTTTAGGTTAAAAATGTCCTAGCCTCGTCATTATGAGAGTTCTACTGTTAACATATTAACCTTCGCATTAACAACACGCATCCTGTTCATTTTGTCTATCTGTCTTTCTCTCTCTCTCTCTCTCTTTCCTTTTTTTTGTCTAAATTTATATGTTATTATTTTATCTATGGAGTCACAAACCATACTATTTTCCTTGTACACTTAATATTCTATCAAATTCAAATATCCCTATAATTTTCATAGTACAAATTATATAATTGAAGGATACAAGATCTCGGTAATTTGTTATATTTCTAGACAGAAAGCATGCAGCTTTACAACCTGAAGAGTTTCACATCGACTTTGAAGTGACAGGTTAAGTTATTGCTTTGTCGCATCAAGACAAACAGCCAATTAATTGCCCATCAAAACGATTTTCACCCAACAGGCGCAACTGCAGGATAACCTTGATACTTGTTCTACATAATATTAGGGAAATACATCACATCCAATAGCTTTGTACTTTAAATTGATGGGCATACTTTACATAATATCGTAAGTAAAGGTTTCTGATCAAATACAGACTGTAATATCTATCATGAAAAGAAAAACGAATTTATGTTGCAACTAAACGAAATTTATACTTGCTTTTTGACCTGGGTATTTTTGTAGTGGTTGTTGAGAAAATATAAATAGTTATAAAGTGTGTGCATTAATAACTCAATATCTTTGAACCATATAATTATCATTTTGCTATAAAGAATGAGTAATACAGACACCTAATGATGCACTATTTATGTTCTGATACAAGCTAAAACGAAGAAAACAAAATATAGCCTTAAAGCATCATTAATTTAAAACCCTTTGTGTCAAAGATGTCGAGGTCATCCGAGTTGAAATTTATTTTGCAAGAAAGTTACCTGAAACTCTGAATTGAAGAAGTTTTTGTCTCTGTTTAGTGTCTTTCGATATATTGGCACTATATCATACCACACACCGTCAGTGTGAACTTCAACTAAAGAGATCTAAATGTTTAATATACAAATCTATATTCTGTGTACAGCTAGGGATAAGTATAAATAAGAAGTATAACCCTTTTCTTCTAGTCCATCGCATTGCTGAAATGGGTAATCATTCATTTAGTACTAGACATTTGTGTTATTTTTGGAACATTTGTTTGTTTGTTTGAAGTTAAGCACAAAGCTACACAATGGACTATCTGTACTCTACCTAACACGGGTATCGAAACTCGGTTTCTAGCGTTGTAAGTCCGCAGATATGCCACTGTGCCACTGGTGGTCATTTTTGGAAGATCTATCAAAAATAGTAGAATATTTTTTTTTCGTCTGAACTTATAGGTTATGAGAGACCAAGGTTTTATTCATATCTAATCTGTTTTACTACTTATCATTACTAATATTATTATTTGAATTTTTATACTTATTATCATTATTTCACCCTAATTAATAATGTATTTTTAATTATTCATATTCCTTCTTTATATTTTGTTATTTGTAATCAATTCTAGTTTCATCTTATTTTGAAATTCCTTTTTAAATAATTTCTATATTTCTTCATCATCATCACCTCCTTATTTGCTAATCATTTTCATTTTTCCATCCTGTTCCCATTTTTTCTACAACGTATTTTATCACCACACCAATAACATTCCCATATAAAGCCAACCTGAATACTTTGGTGTTGTCAAGATGGATTTTCACTGATTAATTTGTTTATTTGTTACTTCATCTATTGGCACTAGTCAGAACCAACTAAAGGTTAATTATCGACCAGTATTTTTATGTAAATATCTGACAAACAACATAAGAAATATTAATTAGCAAATTGCTATGTCCTAACAGTCCAATTAAATGGCACAAAAAGTCTAAAACTACTAATCGGATTTGACATTTCTAAGACATAGGTTACTGTACATCATTAGTTGACTTAGGTAAACAATTGAACATATATATATATATAAATCTAGATATATAAACGAATGAGGACATTTTAAGATTATAGTTATGAAAGAGTGAGTTGAATATCAGAAATATCATACCTCTTCCTCTTCAGATCGTCCCAAGCAGTCTCAAGATTTGCAGAACCATAAAAGTAGCACAACTGAAACTAAAAAATGCATTATAATGAATTAAACAACAATAATGTCATTCTTTCCCAGAACAAGTGCACTTCCCATATCACTGTTGGTAATTCCCACCAAAAATAAGGAAACTTCTATCCTCAAGGTATCATATGACCAACCAGTGGAAATGATCACTGTTTGTTTTCATATCTAACATGTTCAACTTAACAGGAATATTTCGTACGAGAAGGCTCATTGATACCAGAGGTGAATGACCAAAAACAATAAATAACTAGGGTAAAAGGATCTTAGCTACTTTCTTGACCAACATTCTATAGTTAAAACTATTTACAATTGCATGCAGAGAATTGTCAAACTTTCACGCAAAGCTATCACGAGAGCTATCTGCTCGAGCCGTCCATAATTTAGCAGTGAAAGACAAGAGGGAAAGCAACTAGTCATCATCACCCACCGCCAACTCTTGGGCTACTCTTTTACCAACTAATAGTGGGAGTGACTGTCACATTATAATACCCCAACACTGAAAGGGCGAGCATATTTGGTGGGACTGGGCTTCGAACCCTTGACCCTCAGATTGCGAGTCAAGCACCTAACCACCTGGCCATGCCGGGCCCCTGGACAAAGCTACAGTAAACTACCAACTATGCCACCACACTGATCAATAAATACTAACTTTATTTTTACCAATGAGTGTGTTTTAAATTGTGTGAGAAAAACTCGACTTTATCGTGGTATTAGTGTTATCTTATGGTTTGTGAAAAGTTTCAACATCAGTATTTTGGGGATATAACCTACTACAGAAGGTACCTGCTAAGAACATTTCTTTGTTATAATAATCGTAATTTATTTTGAATAAATGAGAAATCGAAAGAATTTTATAGTTTTATTATTCTGGCATCTTTTCGGTAATCTCGCTATAGTTCAGTAAAGATGTATATTTAAATAGCATTAATAACTTTGATGTGACGAAATTGACATCGTATTTAAGGTGTAAAGAAATCACAGTAAACATATTTCTCCGTATTATCAGCCTCCCAGTGACACAGCGGTATGTCTGCGGACTTACAACGCTAGAAACCGGCTTTCGATACCCGGATAGAGCACGGATAGCCCATTGTGTAGCTTTGTACTTAACTTCAAAGAAACAAACAAAACCATATTATCATATACAGTTTTGTGTTTTGTTTATACCTTAGGTTTACAATTACGTATTACTGTTTGGTTTTGTTGCATATAGATTGATTTATCAGTTTTTCGAAAGGCTCGATGGTTTAGAGTGAAACCGTAAAGACAACTAATTCTACGTTATGCAGAAATTAAAACGAATTAAACCAATGAAGTATTATGTGGTCGGGTGTGACTAGTGGTTAATATGCTCAGACTTTAATTCCGAAGGGTTATAATTCATTGCCCACTGCTGGAAAAACAAACGTGCTCCGCACTTTGAGATCATAGATTTTTGAGCGTGAGCATCAATTATTTCATGTTAAATCCCTGTATGGAACATTAAGAAAACACTTATTTCATGTGTTACACTGAGAAACAAAATATGACAAACATTAAATCAAAAATAGCTAAGGGTTACATATAACGAAAGATTCTAAGTAGGTACAGAATCAAATCACCTTTTTACAATCAGCTAGGTCTTAAGAGTGACAGTCAAATCCACTATTCGGTCAGGGAAGATTAGCTCAAGAGATGGCGACGGGTGTTGTTGACCAACTGCTTTCCCTCTTGTATATCTATTTAAAATTAGGGACAGCAAACAAACAACTATTGTTTAAAAATGGTATACTTGATTTTTACCTTTTATGATCGGAAAACTTGATATGATTCTCTAGTGTATTTTATAGTTCCGAATAACAGTATTTTAAGTGTTATATTTCTATTATCAAAAAGAGAAAAACAAAAAACAAGACTAAATATCTTATAGTGATGAAACGTATGTTGCTATGGTGATTTGTTTGCCTTTCACTCACCACAGTGAACTTATATTTATATTGGTTTTGAAGAATATTTAGAATTGATGCTAACTAATTTCTTTTGGGTTTCAGGACATTGCAACACACCTATTGCTAGTGTTTACCATATTAGCACAAAGTTAGTTTTAAAAATATAAATAGTAATGACAATAGTTGGAGAAACAGTAAAAAAATGTAATAGGAAATTAAACGAATTTCTAACTTGCCTTAATTGATGAGTAGAGACTGGGTGTAATGTTATTAATATTTATAAACGTATCTTTGTTTATAAAACAATAGTAAGTCAATACTGATGATCGCACAATGTGATGAATAGCACTTCTATCTATAACAGAGAGAGATCTATGTATATAAGAATACCTACAGAATTATTTATAAAATTTCTGACCGTATACCAAAGTAGCTAGACAATATGTGCATGGATAAATAAAGTTATTGGTTATCACACAACTTGAAGTAGGAAATACATAGCCTCCTAGTATTTCTAAACAATACAAAGTGATGTCGCTATAGAACATACAATGTCTTGCAAAAGTTTACATCCCTAACAATAATCTCACATTCTGATGAAATACAAATAATGTAAATATATTTTTTAATGAACTGGATTTTATTCAAAACTCTAATGACCAAACTTAACATTGTTATGTGTGAAGGAGGTTCAATGTCAACAAAACCTGCAAAGAAAATATATAAACTGAAAATTGTTGATTCCATAAGTATTCAGACCTCTAAGTCAGTACTTGGTGAAAGCACCTTTAGTAGCAATTACTGCTGTGAGTCTTTTCGAATAAGTCTCTACCAGCTTTGCACAATGGGGTGGTGTAATTTTTGCCCATTCTTCCTGGCAAAATTGCTACAATTCTGACAAGTTCGTTGGGGATTGTTGATGGACTGCAATCTTCAAATCTCGCCATAAATGTTCTATTGGATTCAACTCAGGACTTTGACTGAGCCACTCCAAGACATTCACTTTCTTCTTTTGAAACCAGACCAATGTGGCTTTGGCCTTGTGCTTCGGGTCATTGTCCTGCTGAAATGTGAATTCTCAACTCAGTTTTAGATTCTTGGTTGACTCAAGCAGGTTTTCCTCTAGGATTCGCCTATAATTTGCACCATCCATCTTCCCCTCAATTCTCATAAGCTTTCTAGTCCTTGCTGATGAGAAGTATCTTCATGATGCTGCCGCTACCACGCATAATAATTGGGATAGTGTTGACTGGGTGATATGCTGTGTTAGGTTGCGTCAGACGTAAAGCTTTGAATTTAGACCAAAATGTTCAATTTTTGTCTCGTCTGACCACAAAACTTTCTGCCACATGTCTGCAGTATCATTTACATGCTTTGAAACAAACTCCATACGATATTTAAGATGATTCTTTTTCAGCAATGGTTTCCTTCTTGCTACTCGCCCACACAGGCCAGCTTTGTATAAAGACCGGGATATTGTCGATGTATGAACACTGACTCCCATGTCAGACATGGAACCTTGTAAATCTTTCAAAGTCACTGTTGGCTTCACAGTGGCATCCCTAACCCGTTTTCTGCTTGCTCATCTATTTAGTTTGGAAGGGCAGCCTGATCTGGGTAGTGACTGGGTGGTATGAAGCATGTTCCACTTTTTAATGATGGACTTCACCGTTCTCAAAGGGATAATCAGTGACTTTAAAATTTTCTTGTAATCTTCTCCTGATATGTGCTTCTCTACCATTTTATCCCTGACTTGTTTGGAAAGTTCCTTGGTCTTCATGGTTGATTTGTGGTATCACTATGTGAGTTGTGGCTTAAACAGATGCAAATACTCTGGAGTCAAATTTAACCACTTTGATTATACACAGACAGAGACCAGTACACTAGTTTTGTGACCTTCAGACTAATCTTTTGTACCTGAACTGATTTAGAGTTGCCGTAGCAAAGGGATTGAATACTTATGCAGTTGAGAATATTATAATTTTCTTTGAAAATCTAACTTACTGACGTAATATCAGCGTTTTTTTAGCTTTTTCAATTTGGGGTATATTGTGTAGATTCTAAATAAATTCCATTTGAAAGTTTCATGATTGCAGGCTCAGATGGCGAGAAAATATGGAAACTATGCAGGGGGGTTAATACTTTTACAAGGCATTGTAGATACAGAATCAAAATAATCTTCAGTGGCACCATCAGTGAGAAAGTATAAAAATGCTAAAATGAGACAAATTTATTTATTGTTAAAACTAACACAACAAATATGGTCACCTCTCATTAAGGTTGATTTCCCAGCATATTAGAGTCTATGCGTGCGCTGAATGTATATAATTCGGAATTGTTTTGAAAATAAACAGTAAAGTAAAACGGTTTACCACTGTAAGTTACAGGAGAAATAAAACATGATATTTTCTCCTAAAACACACTCTCTTCCTCTTTATCTTAGGCTTGTTCTCAAATCAATGTTAATTTAAAAGCATTTCACTTAAAATTCAGTTAAACTCTTTAACTGAAAACTGAAACATTACACACTAAATTAAAGTTTTTTACAAAAACAATGATACCCCAACTTCAAGAGCAAATTATTTAACCAAAATATTCTATTGCAAGATTCAGTCAAATAATACATTTACGAATATACCTCCGCCACGCATCGTTGATCATATTTGGACCTAAAAAAATACGGAATGTCCTTCCGTATGTCCGTCGGTTTTAACGGACACGGACCAGTTTCTGCAGGACAATGAGGAATAATGTTCTACATATGTCCACCAAGTTTCATCAAAATCCAATCATTTTTGACTGAGTTATAGAGCAAAAATAGTGTCAAAAATATATCCCCATTTTAACAGATAGTTTTTGTTTTTATTTTATTTTCGGGACCTTGATCTTTGACCTCCAAAAACGAATATAAAATTAATTCGAGAAATTAAGCTGACAAACACACAGGGTGAAAACATAACTTCCGTTCACCTTCGGTAGTGGAGGTAAAAATCACGAATCAGTTCCGTTTCTGTAGTACCTTACTTTTTGTGCATGTGACTACGGACATTGCATGACAGATAAGTATAACTCTCTAACAAAGTTCAAGTAATAATTAAAATCAAAAATTGAAAAATAATCTCTTTAACTGTGGCTCTTCAATGGCAGTATCTTACTATATTAACAGACTTACTTAACAACGATTAAAGTAATCAAATATTTCACAGTATAGAAATGCAAAGTAAAGACTCTTAGCATATATCATTTAAAATAGTACACTATGAAAATAAATCCATTATGAATGATTTAGCCTGAAAGACACAAATATAAAGTTAAGCCTTTTAATATTGATAAATCTTGAAACAACATTTTACAAGAATAATCCTTATAATGGGATTGACTGTTACATTATAATGCCCTCATGGCTGAAAAGGCGAGCATGTTCAGTGACAGCATTTGACCCTGCAACCCGTAGATTTTAAAATGAGTGCCCTAACCACCAAGTCATGCCAGGCCCATTCCTTCAGGGGTTTAATTGGAGCAAAAAGTCTGGAATGAAGATTCTTCTCTCGAGGGTTCAAGACATTACTGTGTATCTTGTCTTCTGATTGGACTACAATGTAATCCACGCTGCTGTTATACAGTGGATCACAAAAAGGGAATTACACCTTTGTACTATCTCAGTTTAACCACTTTAAGTATTATCCATTTGGAAAACAAAAAGTACATAGACGACCCTTTAATAGTGAGCAAGTAATGATAATATTTTATTATAAAAAACATATGATAAAGGTCCTTTAGTAATGATATATCTTAAACAGTACAATATTAAAATAAACCCTTTATCAGAGTAATAACGACATATACATAGTAGTCGAAGTATTAAACACTCATCTAGCATATAACTAAATATGCTAAATTAATGAAAAAATATAATACGACAAAATAAAGAACAAAACATTCTAAAATGTACTTTAATAAAATCATAACTTAGATATTACAATACGAAGATGCCGCGTAAAACAGTATTTTAAAACTGATAAATTTACAAAACAAAGACCCACCATTTAAAATCCAGATTATTCTCTTTACATATTAAAGAAAACCATTTTACTGCCCTTACTAAGACTGAACTATCAAGATGTATGCTAAACAGAGAAGTGTGAAAGAAAATAATGGATTATGAAGACTGGTGTCATCTAATACTGATCACGAAGTAGTTTTTACATTTCCGATTCAAACTAGAGCAGTTTCGTCAGTTGTGTGGTTTATATTTATGTCATATCTGTTGAACTGGATTCCAATAAGCACAGTTAATACAAAATTACTAGAGAGTTTGTTCAAGCGCAAAGTTACACTATGTCTTTGTCCACCGCGGGAAATCGAATCCCGTATTTTAGCTTTCTAAGTTTTAACTTATAGCTGACCCACCGAGAGATTTCAGCGTGGAAGGAAAATTTCAAAATAATTATATTAGCATTTTGTAATACTATATTGTGTTAATCAAAGAAAATCTAAATACTTGGTTATTTATGCTGAGCGGTTGTTTAACCGATTACGCATAGCGATCAGTTTAGCATGAACCAGTGACTTTAGCAATGACCTGAAAAAAACAGTCAACACTGATACACATTTTTTTTTGCCTTCGAATTTCGAAGAATGACATTCGATGCTGAAACAAAAATCTTTTACGATATGAATTTGTGGGAGTTAATTACCTTTTTAAATACTAAAACATTGATTACTCATATTCTTGATGCTGCTGATTACGTCAGTGTTCTAACTTAGCAAAGACTATGTATCATAGGGCAGATTCTCCTTCATCACTCATTATATGAGTAGGAAATCAAGGTTCTTAGTCTGACAACTGTTCAGTTTACACGTCTAAACAAAGTGGATAATGTGAAAACACAGCAACTTATGGGATCACTTTTCAAACTCAGTCATTAATACGATTACGATCAAGGCTTAAGTTTTAATCATATTGTTCTAATATTTTAAGCTACTTTTAGTATTTTTCGCAGTGGCCTGTGAGAATATAATTGATGTGAACAATACAGATTGCGTGAAAAAAAAAAGAGTGTGTGTGAATAAAAGTAAACTGTAACAAAGCCATAATGATAAGTGTAAATAGATGTAATACATTTGTGTGAACAAGTAAATAATGTATGTTTGTTTTCGAAATGAAATGAGATCTTACATAAAACCTGCCCCCCAGTGGCACAGCGGTATGTCTGCAGACTTATAACGCTAAAATCCGGGTTCCGATACCCGTGGTTGGCAGAGCACAGATATCCCATTGTGTAGTTTTGTGCTAAATTACAAACAAACATAAAACCTACATAACTTGTTAAAAACATACTTTCTTTGAGCAAAACTAAACATTCTGTTTAGCTGATATTTCAAAGGAAAAAAAGAGCTATCTAGTCTCGCTCAGATGATGTTCTGTCGCTGTACAAGATGAAACAATTTATAATTACAAATACTGAATTTATTAAAATTCCAAACGTCTAATCATTTACACTTTCCATTATTAGATGAGCACTCGACAGAGGTGTTCACCTATGCCTTGTACTAATCAAGTGTCCCAAATCAGTTTAATTGGAGCTTGTTCAACTGCGATGATTGTTTTTGCCCTTCTACAGGGACATGTTTAATCACACAACGCACCAGGAAAGTTTCATATATATCTTTTACAGTTCAGTTTTCTGAGTCACAAGATAATACAACAAACATATCTTGTACTTGAACTTGCTGTGAACTAATTTGCATAGGGACGTATTAACACTTCTGTGTCATCTAGTATTTGATAATTCTCGAGACTTCCGGCTGCTGATGTGTCAGCATGTAATTACTCTTCCGATAAGTAATATTACGTTATATGCCTTTTTGGTGGCTCAATGTGAATTGTACAAAAATAATAAAGTGTTATCCAGAATAATATCATTCTAGTGTGTGGGTGATCTACTGACGTATTTTTTGTCATGATTAGTAGCCTATGCGATCATTTAGTTAAAAAAGTTAACCATTAATCATTGCACTTAGGTAGTGGTAAAGGTTAACCATCACAACGACTGATTGATAGCCTGTCGAGTATCGTCACAACAGTATATCGTACGTACTTATGGAAGTGTTTGATAGAATTTCCTTTACTTCTACTGAGCTTGTGATGACATACCATTAAAAGTATTGCACTACTAGAAGCAGTGGTTAAGGTGAGGATGGGTCCAGCTAAGAATATTGTTAGGATAATCCCCTTTAGCTATATAGAACAAGGGGCCAAGAGGAACTGAGACAAAATTATCGAATCATTGAAATTTTGTGTAGGAATTACAATGAGGATCATAATATTGTACGAAAAAACCAGTCTTCACCGGGAAAGGTTAAAAACTGCAACTAACAATCCAAAATTAAGTGAATCTGGGAGTGATGGGCTTGGCGAACATTTTACCTTGTCACGACAAGTCATCCGAGATCGTATGACTCTGCTTATCCTCCAAAAAATTGTGTATTTTTATTCTGCAATATAAAGTATATAGTAAATTAAATAATATATTGGATAGCTAATTTTGACTTTTTAAGTTTTCTAAGAGGTACGATCTAGTGGTTATGGCACTGGCTCCCCACCCCTTCTCCCTCCAGCTCCAGATTTCCACTTAAACAACTGTCTAGAAACTTTTATTTTTGGGAACTTGTACAGCATATATCTTGAAATCTTAAGTATTCAACTTTACAAAGTATATCATAGACAAGTGTAGCAATTACACCGGACAACAAAACTTTATTACAGGAGAAAACTCAAATAATTCGGAGTAATTTGATGGCGCTGTTTTGAAAAAAGAGAGAGAGAGGTGCCTGACTCTGCCCCTTTTATGCTCAGTCGAGGGATTTCATGAATGTTCTAGCAAACTGGGAACATGAGGGTTTATTGATTCCCGGGCGGAGCAGGTGAGTGTGAGAATGAAGAAAAAGTGGTGCAATTCGCTACAATTATATTGAGAACAAATAGCATATATGAACAATATATTTGGAATTTTACACCAATACAATACATTCAGTGTGTGAAGTTGTCAAAAATGTATGCCTTTTACTCGTTAAACTGTCCAACTAAATTTAATTTCACAGCATAAATCTACTGTACTGAGTTGATTGCATGATATTTCACATAGTGCTGATAAAATATTGAGATATTACAATAACTCAAAATCTATAGGTGATGGACAAATTCTAACTAAATCAGTTGCCTCCCACTCACTCAGTTGGTCACTTCACCTCGTTCTGCACATAGTCAAAACAAAGTCCGATCTTTTTACTCGCATCATACCTGCGATATAATCCAATTTTACAAAACTTTGTTTGTGAAAATATTTTAAACTCTAATTCTGCAAGCATAATTTTTTGATATCTTCTTTTAGAAAATGATTTGCACATCTGGCTTGACATACTGGCTGAATACGAAGAGAGTAAGTATGCCATTTGCAGTTACTATGATATGGCATGAGCCTAAAGATAATATAACTGACTGTTAGTTTTGCATGACTAATGTTTCTGTATATTGAAGCAAAACGAAACAATTAATTAAATATACAGATTTTTCATCTGCAATGAAATCAGTACCTCATGGGGATGGTCTTCCAGTGCCACATCCACCAGCAAATTGGGAAACAGAAGAGTTATCCTGCAAAGAAGACAATGAATCTTCTTCATCTAGTAATTCTATTCCTGTGGTACCTCAACATAAACTGCCTCATTTAATCACACAATAAGAGCTAAATGATCTCATTCATGACTTGTCTCTACAAAAGCAGCATGTGGAACCTCTTGGCTCTCGTTTACAGAAATTGAATTTATTGGCTTCACGAACAAGAGTTTCAATTTACCGAAGTCGCCATCAAAGTCTTGCTTCTAACTACAGTATGCAAGATGCTTTATGTTTCTGTACAAATGTTGATGTACTAATGGAAGAATTAGGTAATGATCATCATCTTCAAGAATGGAAACTTTTTATTGTTTGTGTGTAAGATGTACTTTTGCACAATGGGAACATTAAGCCATCGATTCCTGTTTCTCATGCTGTGAACGTGAAAGAAACTTATCAAAGCATGCAGATTATAGTTGAGACCATCAAATATGACTACCATAGATGGAACATATGTGGTGATTTAAAAATTATTGCACTCCTCTGGGACAGCTGAGATGATAAAAATCATTTCAAAGAGAATGAATGGACAGAATATCGAGTATCAACCTTTAGTGAATCCTCAAAATGTGTTTCTTCCCCCACTTCATATTAAATTGGGACTCATAAAGAATTTTGTGAAAGGAATGAACAAAGATGATAATGGTTTAAAATATCTGTCTGACAAGTTTCCAAAAATCAGTGAAGCAAAATAAAAAATAGGTATCTTTGTTGGGCCACAGATTCGGAAAGTGCAGATGGTGATGATTTTGAAACTCAATCAGAAAGAACTTGCTGCCTGAAAATCATTCAAACTGGTTGTCAAAAATTTCTTAATAAATCACAGAGATGAAAACTTGTGATGATTGATTAGAACTACAGAAAAATGTGGTTTAGGATGTCACTAAAGATGCATTTCTCAAACACTTTAGACATTTTTCCAAAGGATCTAAGTGAAGTGAGTGATGAGAATGGTGAGTGCTTTCCCAAAAATATTTCTACATTGAAATAGCGACATCAAGGACGATGGAATATTGTGATTATAGAAGATTACTGTTGGTTCTTACAGCGTAAAAGTGAGAACATACACAAAAGGCGCAATAAGTCAAGTAGATATTTTGTAACAAAAATATAAACTAATACCATGATGAAAGTTTGAACATAGTGTTAATGTATTTTCAGCATATAATATTATAATACTTATTACTTTTTAAACTGGTATTGCTATTATGTATTGTTTTTCAACATTCTTAAACGCAGTTTTCAATTAATAAATAAAGTTATTAAAGCAAAAGTTATTTTCACGATATATATAAGAATATTTTAAATAACTCTATCATAACTCGAAAACTAGAAATGATCAGTAATTTTCAACATGAGTTTTAGAATCGGCATCGTCAAAATAGTTAGAAATTGTTGCATTTTTTCTAGTAGCAAAGACAAAAGTCTTTGTTGTTGCCCAGTGTTATGTATCTATCATTCGGTCTTCGAATTACGTATCGTAATAGAAATACTGAGTTTCTAGACAATTCACCATAAAAGCATCTACACTGATAGCAACAAAAAACAGAAAAACAAACTGTGATGCTATCATGAAACATTAAGTTTTATTTCTTCGTTACACAATGTTTAACACGTTCCACGTGCCGATGAACAACAAATCAGATTACAGCTCTGAAATTGTTACGATTGATATACATTTGCAAATTGTGAAGTTTACACACGAAAATCGACTTCGTAAGTTTATTAATTGTTACTTCTATAACTCAGCATAAAGGATTTGCTTTATGCAGCTTGGAAGTACTAGATCTTCAACGGCCAAATCAAAGAAGCCAGGTTTCAGGAAAAGTCATTATTAATTTGAACTGCTGACAAAGGGAGGGCATTAAACAGTCAGCAGCATCCGCCACCTACGCGGCTACTCTTAGACGAATAATGGCAGAGAATGGCACAGTTATAACACCTCTACAGGTGAAACTACCGAACACAATCAGCAGCAACTTGCGGCGCGTTCCTTACACCTTCGATACATAACCCGATTACGTTAACCATTAAACCTCGCCCGGCTCAGAGTTTAGCCAAAACAGTTCTTAATGTAATATGGAATAAGCTAGTTCTGCTGTATGTTTTCTATTTTTAATGAAGTTTCTAAATATTGTACTGTAAAACTTTCGAAAGTAAAGAGCATGTTCCAGTTTTTCTATTTACGCATCATTACTTTTCTAGCAAGCTGTATGAAAGCATTGTACACACAGAGCTAAACGCTTCACTCTCATTGCGGTATAGCTCAGTTCAACTTTTTGCGTGTCATAAATAAGCAACTTATGTGAGATAACGTATATAAGATTTTTCCTACACTGTAAATTAATTTTATTAGCAGTAGTTAATCCGATGGTCAAAATTTTATGCTAAAGGGAATTTTCTATAAATAAGTTCAAAAATAAGAGGATGATAATCAACCAGACTTCACCATGGACATAACTTATTCCAATAAAAATTATCCAATCCAAAGTGATAAAGTTGGAATGAAAGAACTAGT
>NW_013666009.1:528346-531844 GCF_000517525.1 Limulus polyphemus | reverse complement strand
ATTTTTTTTGGCTTCATTCACCCACTCTTTCTTTCTCTCTCTCTCTCTCTCACACACATATATATATATATGTGTGTGTGTGTAATTGAAAGTCATAATTTGAAATCTATGTTTGTTCTAAGTAGGATATTGACTTGAAGACTTTCTTTCCACGGAGAAAACAGTCGAATATTCAGTTTTCGTCGTTTTCATTGGAATGGAGTAAGGCTTAGATTTATTATTATTATAGCTTCTGCAGTAGGAGGTGAAGTCACTTTTAGACAAAGTACGATGACAAATTTTTCCACAGACTTTCCAACAATACATGGACATCGGCTTCTAATATCACCAAACAAAATACACAGAAGTCAGATAGTGCACCTTCAGGTGTCTTCGCAGTATGTCCGAGAAGGGGATAGCGTGAACACCGGTTTCATTATTCAGAGTTCATAGAAACGTTGTTCTGGACGTGTACGTGGGTCTTCTTGGTACATTATCCTGATATAGCCATACTTTCTTGGCGTCATACATACAAAGAAGGAATTTCACGCCATGTGATTAATGTTAATACTTTCTCCTGATAATAACTAGAACAAACTTTTTTTACTGTGCGTTTTGTGAAGCTTAAGTTCCAATCGCATGAAATAAATCTGACAACCATGCATGGGTCTAAAGTATGCCACACACTTCATATAAAAGAAATTAAAAGACTCACAGTTCGAGAAGAAGAATGCCGAATGCTGTTGATTTAAAGCTAGCTTCAGATTTCCAATCACCTAAACTCTTACAAATCTGCAGTCGTCCATTGTCCTCACTATACTGAAATTATCAATTAAATCTACAACACTGTATTCACTCTGCACATAACGAGGTACAATAAATGTATTTATCAGTTTTACTGGGTTTCTTTGTTTGTTTTTCTTGTTGACAGCCACCTTGTTATAAATCCAACGTCTCATTAGCACAGTAAGAACATGAAATTTATACTCCTGGGAATAACATCTCTAAATTTAAATGTATGTTTTATTTTTACAAAAAAAAGTTTCAAATTTCATCCTGTGTATATATTCCGCTTAATATAGTGGTTAGCTTTTCTATTACATACTTATACATTGTTGCCCTGTAAAAGGAAAAATCACAACCACTGGTTTCTCTAGGACAGTAAACTTCTTTATCTGGCTGGTAATATTTTTGATCAAATAATCACGAGTCATATTAGCAATAAATTCAATGAGAAATTTATTATATTTCGAAAACATTTTATATCTTTACAGTATCTTCGTGCAGTAAAGCATAACTTTAAAATCACTTGGTTCATTATGCGCTAAGGTCTCTAAAATAAAAATTTTGAATAATGTTCTTAAGAAAGTGGTTTAAGAGTTATCATAAAATCTGTCAGCCATCGTCTCTCATATTCAACAAATAAATTAATCATTGTAAGTGCAAATTTGTATCCCATACTGACAGCACCTATTTGGTCATAAATGCTTCCATTAAATATAAAATAAAATTTTCTAGCAGCAAAATATATTAATTTATAAAACACGTGTTTACTTTTTGCGTCAGTTATTATTTGTATCTTTACCCTTTCGTGGTACGAAAAACTTTCCATGGAAAGCCTTAGAGAAAACTACACTCTCCTTGAAGGTATTACACTCTCAAATGATTGAATATTTTCGCTGTCAGCCTTGGGGTGTTGAACGGTTTGTATCTATGGCTATACGTCACTGCATTATTATACATAAATCGTTCTTATAAAGTGTGATTAACCTTCCCTGGAATCATAGGGAACTGAACACATCTATCATAATTGTGCCTAGCGCAAATGATGGTTGAAAGCCCAGTTTTATAAAGTATTTAATAATTTAATAGTTTTAAAATTATTTAATAAAGACAAATTAAGATGGGCATTTGATACATCAAGAACTCAAGAAAAATTAGAATAATCAAAAATATGTATTGTGTCGAACTTTCAGTGAATTCTTTTCGGTATGACAAATGACTCACATAGTTGTTAAGAAAGAAAACTTGACAACCTGTTAAAAACAATTAATTCAAAACTCATAAAACCAGCGATGCTGAAGTTCCGCTTTCTAGCAAATCTCGAACATTAGTTTAATGTTCAACAGTCACATTTAACATTAGTATTTATTGGCGTAGTTACACGAAGCTTGGCTTATCTCGCGTAACTTAATGACAACTTAAAATATCGAGAAAATAAAAGTGACTTAATCAGAATACTTATCGAAGGTGTTTAAAAATTGTCTCCGTTTGAAGAATCGCGTTTCGATAGCCGCAGTTTGCATGTGATGTGGTCGCTTCTACATCTTTAGTTTACCAATCGGCTATCTTCTCACCAAAGTATTTATAAAGTCGATAATTTTACAAGTCCTTTTCTTATCTGGTATACTAGATTGTTGATATCATCGTCTATTGGTTTCCAACATCTGTTCACTTTTGGATTTATTTTCTCTTCGAGTAATATAACTATGCTATAACACTTTGCTGGAACCCTGACTTGTTAACATTTTTCATTATATCACTCTCTTCACTGGCTAGTTTGAATTTCTTGCAAGAAATTCCTAGACATCGTCAATAATATTTTTCACTCTGACACTGAAATAAATGACACAATCTGACTATGTTTGTTTAGACTCATTGTCACTGTGATTTCATTTCCCGACCAAAATGTTTGTTTATTTGTTTGAAGTTAAGCACAAAGCTACACAATGGGTTATATGTGCTCTGCCCACCACGGGTATTGACACCCGGTTTCTAGCGTTGTAAGTAAGTCTGCAGACATAACGCTGTGCAACTGGAGGGGCCCGACCAAAGTGAGGGATGCTAAATGGTATTTCATTAGTTATGATGTTTTAGATATAGTTACAGATCTTGATCGTAGAGGCGTTTTGTGTTTCACCTTGCGAAACTGTGGCATTCTACCTTTTCATGTATAGAAGGATGGGCAGCTCTTGTATTGATTTTAATGGCTTTCGGGATTTTATCTATTTGGACGAAAAATATTTTCCAAAGATTACTTTCCTGATTAAAATAGAGTTTCGTGGCTATCCCTCATATTTTGATAAATTCATTGCTCCATTTCTGTGTCGTTGTTCTAGCATAATTTGATGCATCATAAGCTTCTAACTATTTATGTTAATAGTCTATCACTATCATGACATATTTCTTTTCGTCATTTTAGGGAGAAGAAAACTGTTATAATTATCCACATTATTTTTATTGGGTAATTCTTTCCTTTTACAAAAATAAAGGTTGCAGTTTTGGTACCACCTTTCAACAGATCAGCTGTAATCAAGCCGGTAAATATTTTTATGCATCATCTCAAGGTTGCAGTTTTGATACCCCCTTTCAACAGATCAGCTGTAATCAAGCCGGTAAATATTTTTATGCATCATCTCAAGGTTGCAGTTTTGATACCACCTTTCAACAGATCAGCTGTAATCAAGCCGGTAAATATTTTTATGCATCATCTCAAGATTGCAGTTTTGATACCACCTT
>NW_013666009.1:496050-527713 GCF_000517525.1 Limulus polyphemus | reverse complement strand
ATTAAAATTTATTCAAGTTTCTTCTTTTTGTCTTTTTGGTTGTCTTTAGCATGATTGCTATTTGTTATTGTTGCGTTGCTGTTTGTAACATCTTGGTTCTTTTAACTTTGGATAACTTCCCATGTAAGATAACACTAAATCTGCTAAATTAGATCTTTATAAAGTATGTCAATTTCTAATAACAAATAAGTTTTTAAGGAAATAGACATATTTTATACAATATTCTATCGAAAATAGCTTAACAGATATTATAATTTTGTTTTAAACACATACATCTCCCTGTAAGATATTTGAAATTGCTTTGTTGTAGAGTTTCTTAACAGTCATAAGAATATTAACATTCTAATTGTAGGTAAACACACAATACTGTGTAAAATCAAAACGAATGTTTGGAACCACTATTTCGGAACAACATTAAATTGATTGGAATAGAGTTTTCGACACTTTCAAGTGTCCTTTTCAATTCGATGTTTGTTTGTTGAGAGAGACGCATACACTGTTTAATTCATAATGAAAGTTCCAAATCTCTTAACAGCATATGAAATCAGCTTAAATGACCTTCAATAGTATTTGAAATTTGACAATCTTCGAATTAACGAACCTTCAATAATTTTTCTTTTGACATAATTTCTAGTTTTATATGTTACTTTGACTGATTTCCGGTTGATTTTATGATCAATATTCTTCATGTATAGAAAAACAACATTAATTGTTTGACAATTCTCAACATTCCTTTTATGTTCTGCAGGTCTTGTTAAGCCCAACCAATCAAATGGCCCGGCATGACCAGGTGGTTAGGGCACTCGACTCGCAATATGCGGGTTCGAATCCCCGTCACACCGAAACATGTTCACCCGGTGTCCGTACTAGGACGCCAGTTCTACTCCCGGATACTCACCTCCAAAAGAATTTGGAGATGTGAGAGACACAATACGAAACTACTACCAATCAAATACCAATGTATCCATCAGTTAGTTTTTACGTGTTACCTAGTTAACCTGGTGAAATGTTGTAACCTTAGGTATTATACTATGTATATGCAACGATAAACAAATAAGTTTTTTTAAGTTTTACTTCTTTTCATTACTTATGTCGATTTCCACTGTCCTAAAGATTCAGTTATTTAGGTTAGTTTTATTAGCATTCTTTTAGTAACTGGAATGGATTCTATCTCCAAAACAATGTAAGCCACTAAAGAATCTTACAATATTTCCAGGCACTAATGCTTAAAATCATTCTATGGGATTTTCCAGGTCTTCACCCAACGTTGTAAGGATTTTCTTTCACCTAGTTCATAAATTAGCTTATTAGCTTTTGAAACCTCCTGGTGGCTCATTCAAAAACAATTGAAAAGAGCAGACAGTAATTATTGACATACTTTCCATGGTACATTTCAATCATAAGAGTTGTAATGATAGTGTTGTTGTGGGTATGGAATGTAGAAGTGTTCCTGTGACTCCAAAGCTTGATGCAGTAATAAAAGCATGTTTTAATATATGTGGTAAACTTACTTCCAGAAGAAACGGGCGTGATATTCAACCTAATACATTAAAAGATTTTTCTGGAGACTAGAACAGCCTGTTTCAGACATTCCTTAGCACTGAATAACAAAACATGGGTGGATATACTGTAAAGCTTTTCAAGAAACTGGTTCATTTTTATTTGAACTCCTACATCAGAGTTAATTTTAAAAGGTGTGTAATTTCATACTGCAGCACTCTTACTGTTCTTCTTTTTTTTAATTGACAATCCTAGTATCTGCAACATGTTAAGTAACATCCTGTTCATGAGTTGTTAAATTTTCCACTTACACTCAACAATTTTTTTATGGGAGGGAGGGGAAGTATAAAGTTTTTGAAAGTTATTCTATGTAAGCTTATGACATAAACCAATACAAAACTTACATCCATAATATATTTTACCGTATATTAAAATACTAAGTTAGTATTTACATTACAAAAAGGCACAGCAGCTTTTAAAATTACAGCTTCTAATATTTTGCATAAATAAAACTCTAAACTTTATATTCTATCTGTGCTTGCTATGAGGACTCTCAAACTGACTCTTTGGGTAGAAATGTTTCATTTGTATGTGAATAAGCCCAAATATTTGGTAGTTTAATTGCTATTTAACATATATAAAGTCCAGCGTTACAAAAAAATAATTATATATTTGTATTTACGTATAACACGAAGGAATTTTATTTTCATGCAAAATAGTAATAATTTAGCCTTATACATTAAACAATCATTGTTTCTATTCTGGGCTGGGCCTGACCTACTATCTAGCATTCCAGGCTGTGGTTCATAAGATCCAAGATTTGAGCTGCGATGTACCACTGAACATGCTCTGCACTTTTATCTGGGGACGTTGTAACGGTGAGTGATATTTAATTCCGCAACTGAGTTGAAAGTAACCAAATTATGTGTTGGGTGGTACAATCTCTAACCCGTAGTTTTAATGCATAGAATAACTATAACTGAAGGGTCTCTGACCTGGTCGTTTAGTAGTGTGTCGCATAAGGTGCGTTCAGATTCAAAATTTGAAATGCCAGTTCGTTTCAACTCTGGTTTATTGAATTAAAAAATTAGCATATTCACACAATACACACACACACACACATATATGGCCCGGTGGTTAGTGCGCTCGACTCGCAATCTGAGGGTCGCGGATTCGAATCCCCGTTACACCAAACATGCTCGTCCTTTCAGCCGTGGGGGTGTTATAATGTGATGGTCAATCCCACTATTCGTTGGTAAAAGAGTAGCCCAAGAGTTTGCGGTGGGTGGTAATGACTAACTGCCTTCCCTCTAGTCTTACACTGCTAAATTAGGGATGGCTAGCGCAGATAGCCCTCGTGTAGCTTTGCGCGAAATCCAAAAACAAATCAAATATATATATATATATATATATATTATGTTGTTTATATTCTCATTCACATATTTATTTTCTTCCACTGTACTTTAACATCGCATAAATCTCTGTATAGTGTACAGTAAATAACGAAAATTGAAATTTTATTTAATGGCCTTGTACAAAAACTATACGAACCCTTATTCCTCCCCCAAAAATATTTCTCTGTATGTTGTTAGGAGCCATTTGTGTTCCAATTTTATTATGTCAAAATGAGGGAAGGGTTAAAATTAAATAAATAAGTGTCTCAATAACAATATTGTGTTTAGATTTGTTTAGACTCCTGATTTGTTTTCTTGTTGAAAACTTTATGATTCTTTAGGCAAATACATATAACATGAATAATTCTGAAGTTTCATCAATGTCGACAGTTTAAAGTACATGTACCCAATTCAAGTTAAGCCTATTTCTTGATGTTTCTTATAAATGTTTACTCATTTGCTTTATTTTTTGTGTCCTATATACAATTTCTCCGAACTGATAAGAAGTTTAAGCAGTATGTCTCTAAAATGTATCTTTAATTGTATCTTTTTAAAATTACCAAAATGTTATTTGATAATTTCTCTATTTTCTGCTTATAAAAAGGCGTGCCAATATTATTTTGTCAACATGCTTTTGTCCACATAAAAAGGTTTAAGTTAACATGGTGTTTGTTATTAATGTAATCGTGTTTATCTTTACGATTAATCAGTTTTACATCCACCAAGCTATAAACTTTTAATTTAATGTATACATTGATTATGCTTGTATTATAGTTAATTCAGTGTCCACTTCTTAAATTACTGTACATTAATATAGCTAAGTTATTTCTAACACTTTTTTCTAGTTGTTTGTCTGTCTATAACTTTATTCATTGAAACGTGCACAATATGTTTTGGAAAAAATTAAATAAAAATTTGTGGTATTTTATTTCGCAGAACTTCTCGAGAGTGTCTCTCCGGTGAGTCAGCTGGAAGTTTACAGACTTATAAAGCTAAAGTCGAAAGTTTGATTCCCTGCTGTAGACATCGTGTAGCTTTGCGCTAGAAACACAAACAAACAAAACTTTATGAGAAATTTTAAAATAATTCTTTAACAGGGATATGGGTCAGACTTGCACCTACTTCGCTGTATTATAAGTAGTTTTTATTAATATTTATTTATAAATTTATGGATAAACTACTCAGAAATTGCAAAACCTTATGACTTTACTCGATTATTTCAAGCTTTGCTGTGATATAGTTTTTACTTATTGTTAATTATTCGAACGACTTACAATTTCTTGTGAACTTTGACACAGAAGACTCTATTGTTTTGAACTTATATTTTTTTATTTGGGTTTCATTTGGTTAGGTTAAGCTTAGGCTGTCATTAATCTAATGCTACTTAGTTTAAGATGATACTTTGATAGTGGTGAATTGTTTATTCACATCTTATTCTCCCACATCTTATTTTCTGTCTTTAAATCTTGTACACGTCATTAAGTCCCATTCTACCACAATTACACATATCCTGCAATCTGGTTTGCAATTCTAGTGTCTTGGCTTCTCACAGTGAGTCCTTCAGAAAAACATCATTTGCAAAGACCAGGATCTGCTTCAACTGTAACCGATCTGAGTAATCTGTTCATATATTCACTTACATTATACATCAGCACTCTTTCTTCAACAATACGTCTGTGAAGAGGAAGATGGTGTACTAGAGGATAGTCCCATCCATTGGCAAAAGCAATGATTTGCTAGTGCTACCTGATTTTCTCTGACAGGTGATGGACAATCAAAATAACTTCAAAAACATAGTACCAGCTGTTTTTATTAATGGATGAATCAAACATCAAGGTAGAGTTATCTAAACCTGTTAGAAATGGCACCTCCAACCAGCATTTATTCCTCCGTCAATGTCATAAGTTTACATTTATATATAGATACAATTTTGTAACAGTGCCACCTGGCTGTGCCAGAATGAGATCTTCAGTTTATGGCGACAGATAAATTAGATTTGTAAAGTGTAATGTAACTTGACCTATCCCAGATAGATGTAAAAAATACCATTATGTATAGTACTATAGAGCTGCTGTTTGGTAGCAGATTCTAAGTTCCAGATATGGAATGGGATTACGAAAACGCCCATCACTGTGTTCCACTGGCTGTATACCTGTCTATTGCTACAAACTCTAGGTTGGTCTAGTGAAAGAGAACCAGTTTTCGTAAGCCTAGACCAAATTACGTAAAATCCAAAGTTTCAATCATGCTGTTTTAGGCACAGTTGGTAGCACTCATGTAACCTATTGATTTTCCTAAAAAATACTTAACCAACAGTGGCATCAAGCTCACCTGTTTCTGGATGCTATGTGTAATGTAAAGATATTTAGCTAATTTGTTTCGGCTTAAATACACTGAATTCTCACTGATTACGATCATCAGCTGTGTAATATGTAATTCACATGCTTTCTTGTTGACTTTTCTAATGAGTAGAACCAAAGAAATGCGTAGACCATTAGCTATTGTCGTAAAATATATCCTGCTACAGAAGAGATCTAGCATAAACCAGTCTTGTAGCTTGCTCAATAAGTGGATCAAAGCAAAACAACAAATGCAAAGAGATCTAGACTTCCAATGAGAGCCACTACTTTCAGTAATTAAGGTAAATAATACACGTGATTTTTAACATCCTAACATGTGGGACTGAGGATCTGCTGTAGACCCAACTATTTAGCTACAATTGGTTTCAAAAGAGGGTGTAGATGGAATCATAAGATACCTATCAGCCAATAAGAGAAGAAACTAGAGCTTGATTCAACTATTAAAAATTTTAAGACGGCAATAATGTGTTCGCTCTTGTAATAACATAGCTAATTGCCATGTCTACTGGAAGGGCGACATACAACATCTGTTGGTTTTGACAGACTATTTGAAATAGGAAGTATCCTCACCATAGTAATGGCAGCTGGGGTCGAGATAAACAGCTCAACTTTGCGTAGAAACCATAGACTAAGTTAATAGCCATTGATATGTGTTTTTCAAACTGACCTGGCCTTAGGTAACACACCCTTCAAGATCTATGAGGAATATCAATTAATGACTAACTGTAATGGCATTTGTATATGAGAAGGACATGGGAGACAAACAGAGCTAGTTTGTGACTTAGTTGCAGTCATAGTACAAACTCAATACACTAAGAATTCATAACTATGGCAGAAAACTACCACATACCCAGCAAAGTCTCACCATACGTTCCATATATTTGCAGACCAACCTTGTACACATGATGAAGATGTGACAGAACGATCTAATTGCTGTTCCCACAGAGAACAAAGCCAATTTCAAAGGCAAAAATAAAGGGAAATGAAATAAACCTATGCTGATTTGAAAACAAAAAATAACTTGTCAAGGCTATTTGAGCAAAACATTCAATATAAATGGCATCGGTGTTCTGGCAAAGAGCAAAACGATTGAGTTCCTAGTTTTGCTTTGTGTAATATATAACGCTTTATCTGTTTGTTTCAGAATTTTCATGCAAAGATACACAAGGGTTTATATGCACATAGGTTTCCTTGATTTCAAATGACAGCCTAAAGGGAAGGCAGCTAATCTAGAGCACTCACCATAGACTCTTAAACTACTCTTATCCAATCCAGCCCTCCAGTAGCTCAGTGGTAAGTCTCAAAGCTTATAACGCTAGAACCCGGGTTTCGATAATCGTGGTAAGCACAGCACAGATAGCCCTTTGTATAGCTTTGTGGTTAACAACAAAAACAAACTTATATAACCCATTAATATAATTTGACTGTCACTCTAGCATCAGCAAAAACGTTTTTGCGGCCATGGGACGCGATCTATGAATACTATGATCCATAGCCTGGGCATGCTAACTATTATACCATGCCTGGCCCTACAAAAGAATCCATGCTCATAAAAATTGGAAAAGTAACAACGAAGGGATTCGAGTGGGTATGTTTTTATCATCTATACTGATGAAATGCTGATATTTGGAAAGTAATCTCTATGAAGTTTTATAGAAATTACTAAATGCGAGACTGAAACTAACACAAAAAACGTATCCAATAATAGATATACGGATTTCCTTCTTATGTGACGGGAAAAAGGAAGATGGTGTAAAAAATGATGCTACATAGACTGAAGCAATAAAAAATTTAAAGAATCCTAATAAGCTTTGCTTTCTACAATTGGAAGTTGTTATTTACAGTTTGTCGGTCAAAACACAACGAATATAAAGTAGAAATAGGCCTGTAGTGGATTTTAGAAAGATTAAAAAGTTTTAAACATATGTATTAGTCTTGACTTATCCTTAAAATAAATTGGAATTTACAAAATGTTCGCCATTTTGTTTTGAGAGCTGTGAAGACACAAGACAAAACATTAAAACACAGTTAGTAGAGTACATATTTTTCAAGTATTTTAGATTGCTCATTTTACTTGGTAGTTCTTTAATTTGCCTGAATCTTCTTTCTACCTCTCATGAAGCACAATCGAGGTTAATTCCTATATGACATTTTCTCTCTTCATTTCTTGCAGCTACAATTTTCAAGGTTTTCTAAAATGTCGGATATTCCTTGTTATATTGGATATTAACTACACTCTGGGCCCGGCATGTCCAGGTGGTTAGAGAGCTCGACTCGCAATCTGAGGGTTGCGGGTTCGAATCCCCGTCCCATCAAACATGCTCGCCCTTTCAGCCATGGAGGCATTATAATGTGACGGTCAATCCAACTACTCGTTGGTAAAAGAGTAGCCCAAGAGTTGGCTGTGGGTGGTGATGACTAGCTGCCTTTCCTCTAGTCTTACACTGCTAAATTAGGGACGGCTAGCGCAGAAAGCCCTCGTGTAGCTTTGCGCGAAATTCAAAACAACCAAACAAACTATACTCTATAAGAATTATGTTATAGGTCCTGCCTACTTTCGGAACTACTTTCTCCATCATTGATCTTGCCAGACACCACAATTTCCATTGTAACTAACTTGTGTGAAGGATATGGTCAATCTTGAATTACTCATCTTGGTCGGGTAACTGTCATGAACCTGTGATACGCAAGCATACCATACATTTTCTATCTTGTTATTTTGATGTCATTTTTAATAATTTAGTTTATTCTGAGTCTATGCAGTTTTAGCATAGCACATGGTCCAGACAGCCATAAGATTTACTTCATTCTAGCTGCCTTTGTTTCTTTGTCATTCTCTGGACGTAATACCCGTTCTGCCTGATGAGATTTTGCTGTAACTTTGTACGTTCTGCAATAATGTCGACAGCAATGTCCTTCGATGGTAGACCAGTTGATATATCAAGGTTACAGCCTCCCATATGTTGAATGAGAATGACCAGTCACGAGTCTACCACTGGTCGCTATGGCTAAACCCGACTTGTTAGATTTAAACTGTACTACACGGGTCTCAAGTGAGTTTGTTGACGAAAAGACATCATGAAGGAACAAAGCCAGGTTAATGAATTCAGTAGTTCACAGAAAAGTGACCATCCAGTGACCAGTGCAAGTATGCACACTGTGAATAAATAAAGATTATTTTCATTTTATATCACACATCGTGTGGAATCTATTTATTTCTTAACTTAAACTCGGTCGATTTAGTTTAATCTAGTAATCGCGATTTATCTTGCCGTTCATCCGTTATAAAGTGGACCTACTTAATACTCTTCGCTAAAATCAGTTTAAATTGAGAATACCACAAACCAAATCTATAGGCACTGAATATATCATCTGCGGCAGTATGACACTAAATTGGCGTAAAAACCGTTTTTACAAAATGCGATTGACTCTCCATTTATTGCAATCTTTCAATGCACCTGACTAAAGCCTACGTAACACTATTGATCTGGGAACCACAGATTGAGAACTACTTAGCTAGAGAATAGCTGAATCTCATCACACACTAAAAGGCAATGATCAAAAGAATAAAACATTTTGAAGAAGACACCGTTTTCTTCGACCCAAGGAAGACAAGCAAGCGAATAAGCATAAATTCTTACAAGATTACTAAAAGATGATCACATTTACAAGACACAGTGTACGAAAACTAATTGTGAAAAAAAATTGGTTTAATTTATATGCTTGTTTGTTTTTAAGCGCAGAACTGCACAATGGGCTATCTGTGCTGTACCTACCACGAGTATTGAAACCTAATTTTTAGCGTTATAAGCCTTCAAACTTCCGCTGAGCCATTGGGGGACTACGGAAAGGAAGCGACAGCAAAGTGTATAGAAGATCCCATTGTGGTCCACCAAAACAGAATAAAATTAAACCCGAAAAAAAAGTTTGAGAACCACTTTTCTAGCTAATGCCGGGTGCCTGGTAACTGTTCTGCCATTATTCATCTTTAAAAAGCAGTATTCTGCTTTTCTTGTGATGGAAATTCACCCACTTGGCATAGTTTTTGAATTATTTGTTATTAAGTAGTCCATTATCTATTTTTATTTATTCTGGCTGTTGGAAGGTAATATACTATCTAACCTTGGTTGTAACACTGTTGCTAATTTTATTTTCAAGAAATAAGTCTTCGGGAATGTACTGACGTATACCGGTGTTGCAACTAACTCTTCCCACTGGAAAAAGAATAATAGATTTATGTGTAAAGTTGTTTTAAGATATTATTTGATAGATCAGTACTTCTGGTTTTGGTGTTTACTGTAACTTGACTAAGCCATGGAATTGCAATATTTCTCAATCAGTTGTTTGGTAATAAACTTGCTCTTGTGGTATTCTTGCATTGTTTTGACCACACCACTTTCTGGCCTAAGGGTATGGGTTTTGAGAAATCAATTAAATTAAGCATACGTTCAAGACGCTTATTTCTTTATTACTTTGTTTAATAGTCATATTTAAGTTAACTATTTCCCATACTTTCCATAATCTCATGGAAAATGTTTTGTTTGTCACGAACTGAGACAACTCTTTTTTTCCACTGGTTCGTTTATATGTGTACTTCTACATCCTCGTACAATAACGGTGGGTATCTAGATGTATACTATACTAAATTCTCCTTAGTTTTTCTCATACTAATGCGTCAGCGGTTTGAGATTTATCACAATTTTCCACTAGAAATCGTTTATTTACCTTGTTCTCAAAACCAACATTAACCTTTTCAGCGCCCAATTATAATACCATTTTTCATCCCTCTTTACTGATATGTTGCTGAATTCTGTTCTTCTACATACTAACAAACGTACTAATCGTATTACCATATCGTTGTCCACTTTACCACTTTCATTGGTATTGTATTTCAAGGCATTTCTCATCCCTCTTTACTGATATGTTGCTGAAGCTGTTGTTCTACATACTCACAAACATACTAATCGTATTACCATATCGTTGTCCACTTTACCACTTCCATTGGTATTGTATTTCAAGGCATTTTTCATCGTAATATCATATTTTATCGTGAATTCTAGTAAACATGAAGAATTTTACCACAGTCTTCTCAATAACAATAAACCAACTATTGAAACGGAACTTTACGGGGTAAGATAGTATTTTTTTATTAAGTTTAAATTGTGTCTTACCATCTAATGGCACGTTTATACTTATTTTCAGTCGAATAATAATAAACGTCTGGTTCTGATCATGAAACAATATAATATATGAAAATTCGGAAGAATTTTTATAAATTTGAAAATAAGTGAACTACATTCATTTTCTTATTCGTGAGAAAAGGATTGCTTTGTTTTAAAACATTTTAAAAAATCTGAGAAGGGTAATGATAACAAATTATGCAATATGATAAAAAACATCCTATTCTTTTGTTCTTGGCCAGGCATGGTCAGGTGGTTAGGGCGCTCGACTCGCAATCTGCGAGTTGCGGGTTCGAATCCCCGTCCCACCAAACATGCTCGCCCTTTCAGCCGTAGAGGCGTTATTGTGTTGCGGTCAATCCCACTATTCGTTGGTAAAAGAGTAGCCCAAGAGTTGGCGGTGGGTGGTGATGACTAGCTGCTTTCCACTGCTAAATTAGGGACGGCTAGCGCAGATTGCCCTCGTGTAGATTTGCGCGAAATTCATAACAAATAAACAAACGTTTGTTTGTGTCAGAATATCACACGGTATCTGTAATTCCAAGTGACAAGAACTGCACATCACGGATAAAGTGAAAGTACTTATTGTTTTATAAGCTGATTGCGTGAAAACCTGTTTACATCATTTTCAGAGGTAAATAAACAAACACAATACACTATTATCAAATATATTCTAAATTAACTGAAATTATCTCGTAACATGTTTAATGTAGGCAAATATGAACTCTCGATTACAGAGGGGTCTAATGAGTGCTTATTAATCATATTATATTGTGTTGTATTTTATAATATTTAAATTCAGAGTTATGTATGAATATGTTTTCTGAAAAGGGGGACCCAAACGCTCAGTTTCCCTTTTTTTTTTCAGTTGGACGGTAATGTTTATAAACAGTTTTATCTTGACTAGTTTAGTGTGTGTATCCTCTGAATTGTTCTGAAAGTTATTATATTTTGAAGAACCGTCTTATGCTACACTAAATCAGATACTTTTTAATGTCATGCGCACTATTTGATACACAGCATTATATTTGTTCATGACTTCTGATTAGTTGGCTTATAATCAGTGGTCACTGTTTTCGCATACTAATACTACTACCTTACTACCTACAAAGTAATAGGACTAAAATAATATGCAAACTGTTTGTTTCCACTGAGAGTTTGCCCCTAAATCCCTGTTATGCCCCTGCTTGCATGACATCTAGGTGGGACAGCGGTAAGTTTAAGGACTTGCAACACTAAAATCCGGGTTCGAATCTTGGCGTTAGACACATCATTTAGCCTAATGTGGCTTTGGTCTAAAACAACCCAATTCACAGTGGAGTGATTCACAGTGCTACCTGGTTTCAGGAAAAAATTCTATTTTAGGGTTTTAAAATTTAAAATAGTAGTTATACCACACAATATTTCAGTGAAAATACATACGTGCATGCTATAAATCTATTAACTACTTCAACGTTCTTTTTTTTTAAAGTAAATAACTATGCTATATATATATGTAACCTAGTTCTCCCCCTTATCGTTTCAATGGAATCCTCTAACGAGTTATCCAATGAATGGGAATAGGTCTTTAGCTGATGTTAGACGACCAATGAAGTTGTAGACTACTCTTCAATTATTACAGCGCGCGCAGAACCTGGTAATAGTGTAGTTTCAGTGAATAAACTGCATGGCCCGGCAGTAACCTTGCAGAAGTCACAATAGGCGTTCTCGTTTATAAGATCGATACAAGTTCATAGCTGTAACAGTTTCAAGTTCGAGTAACGGGGTACGTTTTGGATGCCGAAGAAGTAAGTACGATTTTAAAATAAAGACAATAATAATAAGTCAATGCAAGTAGAATGATATGACAGATTTATTGTTATGACTTAAAGAAGTACAGTGACATGTATTTTGGATAAAGAAAAAATTTAAATTACTTTTCAGTGAACAGCCTGGTGTTATGAAGAAGAAGGTTGACAAATAAGAGGTGTTATTAATTAACTTAAACTTTTCTAGGTAACGTGTCGGTGATTATCATTAAATTAAAAGTTTTACGTTGTAAAGTTGCAACTCGTTATAAAGAGAATTCTCAAAATTAAAAATTAAAGATACATTTGAAATTTTCTGAAAAAAAAAACTCTAATTACAGGAAATCATTTTTGGTGTGTGTCTGATCACCAACACTTTTTTAATGCTATTTTATAAACATTTTATTCTATCTTAAATTTCTTTGTTAAAAAAACGCAGATTTCATGCATTCAGTGTGTGAATTTTGTAAATTGTGGTTTTGCAACTGTTACATTTCCTGTACAAATAATCGAAGAATTCGGTAAATTTGGAATAACGGTGTTTAACTTTAAGTTTAATGTATTTGGTTTTGAATATTTTAATTTTATTCATTTATGATAATTCCTGGTCTAAACCGAAAGTCTTTTGAGATCAAACTATTACATTTTTCCATCGTTTTTTTATTATTTTATAATGCTAACATAAAATGTACTTGCCCTAATGTGGGATTAAAAGACCCATCATGATTCACAGAGGCCCCAGTGTACCGACCGAGCTCCTCCATTACGTCCAACTACTTTTATAACTACCCCAAGAGGAACAGTACCTGGAAAAAAAATGTGTGGTACTTGATCACGCGTATTAAGTTTGGTTCTGCTAGTGGGATTATGAACAAAGTTTTAAACATGGAGTCCCAGAATACCGAAAAGTGTCAGGAATACAAAATCCGATGCCGCATTCGGGTTCAGCGACCCTAAAAACACTCCTCTTAAAACTCCCGTTATGGCTGGAGGACCTTCCGGAAGCATTTTACACCCATTTATACTCCTTTGGTAGGGTGCTACGCCATATAAGTAAAAACGACCTCCTAGGTCCACTCCGAGTCTACCTGCTTACTCCAGAAGTGGGGATATACTCGTGGACATGCATACAAAGCAAAAGGAGAGGGGGGGGGGTAAAATAAAAAAGCAGCAGAAATTACGTGTACACGTATTGCTTCCACGGCATATCCGTTAAACTTAACATACCTTAAGCAGCTGGAGAAGGAAACGGGTAATTAATACTATTCTGTTCCATAACAAGATGTGCCAGTCAAGCAGCTTATGGATTTCTTTGCGACCGGTGGAAAGAAGAGCTGGAAAACCGTCATCCTTGTGTACTATATAACTTGATGACAGCATTTAGAGAACAAGGGCGTGTTTTAAACATAGCAGCCTTACGATGAAATCTTTTGCAATTAAAACTATGCTGCAGTGTTATTGTCAAGATGGAGCATAACCGGATCTGGTAACAGTCTGTAACGACGTGGCGAGGCTCCAAAATCGTTTTAATATAACTCTGTATATCTAAGTTGCAAGTTTATTAGTTTTAGTTTATTAAATCTTAATATAACTATTTACTCTGTGAAGTTTCCTAAAAATTATCTTCATTTTTTCATCTACATTTACTACTACATTATTGTAAAATGTAGTGTTCATGGCAGATTTTTTCAAGTAAATATCATTGCACGTGATCCAACTTTTTAGGTTCCAAGTTAGATTCTCAGATTATTACACTTAAACTTTTTCATAAACCTTCCACTACAATGTTTCTCAGCCAACACTGTGGCAGGTAATTATTTATGTTTTTGTGATCTATGAATTAAACCAAGTGTTGGGTTCGAAGGTAAGTAACTGTTTGCTTATAAATTAATTGTTAACTGTAGTGGGAACTTAACTTTGGATGTCAGCAAAATTTAAACTAAATTAAAGTAAGTTGCCACAGATGTAGGAGGCAAATTGAAATAGGGGTAGGGTGGAGGGGTTGGGACAAGATTTATTTGACCGAGCGAAACGAGGAAATGTGCGCCTTAGGGCCCTGGAAGCTCATAGGTTCTGGATTAAATTTTATGCATTCGCCTGCCTTTCCTGAGAGTAAGTTTCCTAATTTTGTTGCATTTTTACTAGAACATGTAAAAATGCTCCTCCCCCTCCTACACCACTGTGTCATCTGTGTCCTTTATACGTTTCTGAGAACTTTTGCTCAAGAGTAAGCAAATTATATAGATGAGAACTAAAAACATGTACTAAATTCGAATATCGATGACCAATCAACTTGATATATCTTTGCTGTTAACAATGATTTTTGCCGCACTTTAATCTAATATATTTTGATTCCGCTTGTTGAAACGAAATATTTCAGAAGAAGAAACCAAAAATTATTCGTAATACTTGCAAATCTAAATAACATTTATTATATATTCGTAACCGGAATCAGTAAATTTTTGTCACATGGCGTGTAACACGAACTCCTGACATTTCAACTAGTTCAGGAAAGTCCACCCACATTTTATTGCTAACCGCCCTTCTTTTCCTTTCTCTATATATTAATTTTGATCATTTATACTTAAAGAATATAATTTTACATAATGATATACATACTTTGATAGCTATTATAAATTGAATATTTAGTTTCTAATTTGATTATTGACGTCATTTTATGTTTTATAAACATGTTCATGGATGACACTTTTTATTCGACCTGCAGTTTGTAGGAGTATTGTAAAAACTTGTGTTAGAAGAGATGAATAATGAGGACATGAAAACAAAAGAGTACTCGAGGACTAAATGTGGCACTGATTGACACATGCTAAAAATATTGGAATTCACAACAAACTTCATAGACTTGTGTATTATAAAAATAATTAACTTTGTTTTAATTGTCAATTGTATTTCAAAGCTAATACGTCTTAGCAGTAAAAATTCGAATATCGAATTTTTACTGCTAAGACGTATTAGCTTTGAAATACCAAGTACCATGGTTTCAGTTTTACATGTGAAAGCGTAAGTACAATTCATTTCATGTTATGTCTTTTATATTATTATCTTGTACATTTCGGTGTTCTATAGTGACTCTGTTCATATCCGTTAACTTTTTTTTTTAATGGAGTTTTATACTTTGAGATAGATCTTGTGTAATAATGTAATTTTGAACTTGAAAATTAAAAATGTTTATATACCAATCTCACTACATAACTAGTGTCTTGACCACATTACTGGTGAGTTGAATGTTTTGGTTTTTGAGTTTGTTACGTTGGTAGGCCGGAAATAGTGTAGTGATGAGCGTTTCGGGATGCAGATCGAAAGGTCGAAAGCTAGAGCCACAATGGGGCTGAACATACTCCACACTTTCAGCCGGGGATGTGTTATTAAAATGGCAGCCAATACTTTTTTTTCGGTTCCTGAAGCCGAACAAAGCCCTGTTGGCAGCAGGTTCGGCTGAATGTCAATAGTTCATAATCGAGGACAGCTGTGTCCGAACCCTAGGGGTTTTGGAGATGGCCTATTGGTCCAGGGACACATAAGGTACAGTTATGACTGAAAATACGAACACCTCTTGTGTTGCATTCTTCGGCTATGTACCATCGATATATTCATTAGAGTGCTTTTGAATATGTAAATCGGCAATTCACGTAACAACCACAGTTGATATAAAGTCGTGGTGGAACGGTATGTGTGATAATCACATTTTGACATAGCTTGGCGTTGCATAGGTAGTTTGTCTTCTAAAATTGATCACGTTTGGGAAAGATATGTAACAGCTCTTTACGACGCAAAATAGTCATACACTCAGATTATAAAGATGTGCTCATATCGAGGAAAGTTCAAATTTCCAAGAGAATATATCTTGTACTTAATGCCATTTTGGAAAAAAAAAACAAGTAATATGGATCAAAATGTAGAAGCCAGGGTTATCCAGAGAGGAACCTACAACAAATCATACCCCGCCGTTATAAGCAAAGTGAGGCTTCTTATATTAGGTGAGAATACATGAACACAAATCTCCTAGGCAGAAGCCATCCACGTACCATAAGCAACAGTACAAAACATAACAAAGAGGGTTCTACTTCTGACAAAGCGGCGTTGCTTCCATGAAATATCAGTTCAACCGTTGCATATCTCAAGGTTCGTCAAATAGTGCATCATTGGAAATTGAGACATGAACTGTAACAAAGTGGTGAGATTCCAGAATAGTTTCCATATAATGTAATGTGTGTTTGCTTAAGAGCAAAACCACATTTGACTGTCTGTTGTGTCCACCGCGGGGAACGGAACCCAGGATTTTAGCATTGTAAGTACATAGGCTTATCGCGTTCCCATCAGGGGACATATAACGTACTCAATCTCTTTGTAATATATACATGTGGTTTTAATGGAAATATGTAAGCCAATAATTCTGTAGCACTAAATTTCATAGTGCAGAACTTCATATGGTCTTGAATAGCTACAAACTTACACTGGTAAAAATGTTATATAGTTAGAATAGCATAAAATGAACTAGATATAAGTATAACGAATTAAAACGTGTGTGAATTTTTTGTAGTTGTAGAATAAGTTTAGCGTATCATTTAATTTCTTTTTTTGTAAATTAGTGATAATGTATGCCGAGAGAGGGATAGAAGACATCATTAATATTTTTCATTTCAGTATATTTCTAATATCTAAAAATCACTCTTGATAATGGAATTCAACTTTTGCAAATAGTGATTGAAACTAACAAACAAATATGAAAGGATCTGTGAAAGGGTTATAATTACAACTAATTTCTAGACCGAGTTCTTGAAACTGAATTTTATAAATTAATTTCAAGTGAGTTGCTGCTGCCGCCACGGCGTCTCTAGACCTCCGCGGTATCTTTTGGTGTAATGTATTTGAACGGAAAATGTTAAGTCTCCATACTACTGAAGATCATATAATTTCTTTTTGGTCGTTACCATCCATTCTTTCTTGTCGTATGCTTTGATTTTTTTTTATCGTTTTCAGTCATAAACCAGCAATTAAGGTTTCACTTTGGCTTCAGAACGCTACTTAAACTGTTATTATATATATCCGGAACTGGAAGATGAAAACTACTAAATCTGCAGCAGGTGTGTTTTGAACGTATTTTATTCATTTTACTTAAGCAATTTTGAAACACGGCCAATTTGTTGTTGCTTGTCATGAAAACGCTATTCATAATGTAAAACTCCACTAACCTTTAACTTTCTTCGCGGTTTACCATTGATGGCAAGTAGCCAAAGTTTGACAGACGCTGATGCTAGGGGCCGGGAGAGCAAGTGACACGCACCTAATATGAGCTGAGTTTGTTTTTTTTTAACAAGTCTTTGGTTCTTTACATTAATGTGCCTGTAATAAACATTAATACACACGCATAACACATGTGCATACACAACTACAAAAAAAAAAAACGCAAAGCTTTTAACCAAAAGATAAGCAGAAAACAGAACTCGGATTCCAGTCAGCATTTTACACAGGGAACAGAAGCTTCTTCCTAGTCAGACACTAGATAGTAGGCGTATAAAAATAACTAGACAAACCTTACAACTTCAAACAAATGTTTCATGAATATTCAATATTTCACAAACATTTTATTAAAACAGGATGTTTACGCTTTCATAAGTTTGGTATTTTTTATGTTGATTTTGTCTTGACGTATTTTCTTTCCAAGAAATTGTTTAAAAGGTACCAGAAGAAACAAAAGTTTTTCTCTAAATAATACATTATTTACATTTAAATTTACATTATTACTTTAAAGATAGTTCTTGCTCGTAGTGCATGTGATTGAGCAGATTCAAGAAACAGTGCTGGAAGATAGAATAACCACTCGTAATCAGTGTTTCCTCTAAGCTGCGCGACCGCACACATCCTCAGTAATGGTGAAGAGTCTCAACACGTCTCAACAAATTCATTTCGCACATGGACTAAAAAAATTAGAGGGAACATTACTCGTTATTACTCCTTTCCCACAGTGCATGTGATAGAGCAGACTGATGAAACAGTGTTGGGGGATAGAGTAACTACTCTCTTTTTTATCTGAGGGCATTTTGATGAAGTTCCCAATATGCACTCAGAAATATTTGGATTGTACTTTAAAGGCGCTTACAAAATACCTTTGCATTATTATAACTTACAACGACAATTTGAAACACGCAAAAAATACACCCTTGAGACCTTTCCATTGGATGAATTCTTACAAAGTTGCTTACTCAGAACAACTGCTTGGACAGAGCTCAAGTGGACACTATAGTCTAGACATACAAACTGTAGTTTCTTAAATTTTAGTTACTTGGATTAAATATATGTATATTTTAAGTCCTTACTCGGGCAGAGTGAGACTTAATGGTTAGTGTGACAGACTGTGGGAGCGACGTTCCACGGTTTACGTCTTGTTACGACCAAAGTAAATCAAGCTCAGCATTTTGGCGCCATATGTGTGTTATAAGAGAGAAGGTTAAATCCAATTATTCGGTGTGACGTTGGGTAAATAAAAAAAATAATAATAATAAAAAAAAAATTCAGATAAGCATTGGAGACCACATACAGACAAAAGGTCGTTAATGAGATTTTAAAAAATCTTCAGCGTAGTACTAATTACTTAACAAAATATTAAATTTTTTTGGAATATGGATTAACCTGCGAGTTTTACCAATTAATTGGATTCGTTGGGGGGGGGGGAGTTATTGGTACCTAGATCTACGTTTCGCACGGTGAGGATTATTGTAAAAGTCATTTTTTTTCAAACCTATTAAAGCTTCTACTATATTAAAGTTTCTATTCTACTAAGGTTACTAAATATAAAGTCATACTTATAATTATTTACATTTATTAAAGCAGTAATACTTAGTTGAGTCCTAATACTACTGACCATATATCTACTGTTTAAAAACATCTTTTAATTGTTCAAACTGAAGTTAATTTTCATATTTAAATTTCAAAGAAGGTATGGCAAACTTCAGAATACGAGATAACACTTTCTTTTCTATTTCATTGAATGTATAATTCGAAAAATTAAATATAACTTATAACTATAAACGTATTGTTACGCCTCTGTGTTCATTGGTTTGTTAATTTTCCGTAGAAATTATTTCCGAAAAACTTCAGCGATACAAGTCCTTTCTTAAATAAAACTAGTTTATTCTTTATCATTACAACTTTGCAATACACTTAATTTCCACAGTCACTTGAACTTAAACACACGCTATAATTCACAACGATTTACACACTTTACTTACGGCTTGACTCTATTATCTGTCTCTATCTCCCTGTCTGCTATTCAATTATTTATGCCGTCACTTCTCGCCGGTCTTATGGCAAACACTCGAGGGCGTATGGCAAACACTCGAGCCTTCAGGAACGTTCGAGATACTCATTACGTGTTACCAGTGTCACGTGACTTCCGCTGTCGTAACAGTATTTCCAATTTGTTTTCTCAATTGACTTAATTCATCCAATTGTTTTCCTACATTTACATTATAACTTATTGTTTTGAGTTAAAATCAAATTGCTTAAATGGATATAATTACAATTAGAAATTTGTTTCTTTAAATTTAAGGAAGCCTCATCATATTGACGGTTCATACACTTATAAACTTGAATTTTTCTTTAACTACAAAAGTTCCTAACCTTTCTTAAATTTTTGATAATGTTTCGAATAATAAAACTGATAAAAACAGTGTGTAAGTGAAACAAACTGTTCTGTTTAATATGACTGGTTTACCTGGTATTTCCTGCTTTAACTGGTTTTAATGAAACTCCAAATGTTAGCTGATTTGTTAATTTATTTCATGCTGTATTAACTAGAAGTCAATTGTTATTTTTTGAGAGATATACATAAGATAGAACCCTTAGAAAATACAAATATATCACTAACTTTGATTTTTTGCTACACTTCTATGTCACTACAATCCATTCCAGAATTAAAAGTTAGAGAATCTACGATAGACGATACTATATTGGTGACGTATAGTTTGAAACAATTCCTGTCCACATGAGTGTTTAGTTAAATTTCTTGAAGAAAGCATAAAAAGAAAGTTGAAACTTTAATTATAGTACTGTTTGTTGGCTAATCAATCTATCTGTATTGAGGGAATGAAAGATGACCTTACGAAAATAAATTACTGTAATACATGCAGGAACGTCGTCAGGAATGTTTTTCTCTCTCTCTCTCTCTCTCTCTCCTTCTCAATATTTTATAGTTTTGTGCCTTACAGCGTGGTTGAGATAGTAAACATGGATAACTTCTAGAACACGAACTGGTGAAAATCTGGTCTGTGCTACCTTAACTTACTCCTCTATATGATCCAATTACAAAGAGAGGACTTTACAAGTCCATCTTCCTTCAAAACAGATATGTTATGAAATTGATGTTAAAGTAGCACAAAAATACTTGAAGGAAACTTAGTGTATCATATAATACGCATGTGTATTTTACGTTAGATAGCTAGATTCTCTGTACAACGTATATCGATGAAAATTTTCAAACATACAAGCCAAAGAAGATGAGTTAACATATGAATTTTTATTTTTATTTTTTTCAAATTCAAAAATATGTTGGTGGCTATAACCCAGTTTTCGGTAATGAACAAACTGACGAAGTACATAGCGACGTCCACATAACTTCATCAAGTCGCTAAAGGACAAACGGCTGACAATCGAAGAATAAAATGATTGAAATAATAACCTTGATATTGAGTTTATTTTGGATACGTTGTCGAGTGCTTTTATGAAGTTCAGTTCATGAAAATTGAACCGTAGAAAGTTTTGTTGAATATTTAGGTCAAACTGATTATTGTAAGAGCGATGGTTTGGGTATTCTGAATAACAGGATATTCGAATGATATCTATTGTGCAGCATTTCTGAGTTATCTTACTTTGACTGAGTTCGTGAGAATGAAATAAAGATTAGACACAATATAAAGGACAAATGAATAATGTATATTGTTTAGACCACAAATACAATGCGTTTACTTACTTAGACTTGGATTACTGCTTTTACTGCGCCATAAGTTAACTATATTCTCGAGATTGTGTCCAGACTGATAAAACCTAACTTTTTTTTACTTAATGCATAACGTCGTATTTACCCACAACGACTAGTGCTAAGCACGTGATTGGTCATTCTTGTTCAAACGTAAGGGTGGTTGTAACCTCATGTTATTACCTAACCCATTATTGGAGGACACAACTGTCTCTCTTGCACAACATGCAACATTACAGCCACATCATCCATGACCAGAACAGATGTTAACTTCAGAGAATGACAAAAGAAGAAAGCCATAGAAAACGAAATCACTTTAATGACTTTTCTTGATCACGTGTTATATGAAAACTCCATACACAAGAATTACTAATTCTGATAAAATTACTATGTTAAAGTTAGGAAGTAGAACACACTTGCTATGGTTGTACACCATAGTAATAGTACCAACCAAGAAGCAGCAACTACACTAATGGCTTTGTTGATCCTGTTTTATTGGTGTTGTTTTAGTTAAATTACTTCTGCTTTTCCATCAACGTGTTGAAGTACAATAATGATTGTATAGTGCGTTTAGTTTTAATCATGTGTGACCCGGCATGGCCAGAGCGCTCGACTCGTAATCTGCAGGTCGCGGGTTCGAATCCCCGTCCCACTAAACATGCTCGCCTCTTTCAGCCGTGGGGGCGTTATAATGTGTCGGTCAATCCCACTATTCGTTGGTAAGAGTAGCCCAATAGTTGGTGATGACTAGCTGCCTTCCCTCTAATCTTTCACTGCTAAATTAGGGACGGCTAGCGCAGATAGCGGCTGCTTCAGCTTTGCGCGAAATTCAAACCAAATCAAATTTAATCGTATACATACTCATTCAAGGATATCTACCTATTTTCCATGTTGATAGGCTTGCATTAAGTTGCAGACTAATAATAGGAGACGAGTAGCGTGAAGAGGGGGGGGGAGCGAAAGGTGCCGGGGCCCCGGGCATCCATATCGGGAGGGCATCCAACGCAAAGAGTCGAATCGTATAGTAGAACCCTTTCCGCCCTTCCTCAAGGTCTTAGGTACAAGGCCCCGGACATCATAGAACCACTGCACGCCACTGATAGGAGATGATATGTAAAACAATTGCTGTTAAAACTAATGAATTATTATGAGAATAACTATAAAGAAACCGCACGATTTAAACTTAGTTTCAGGCTTTTGTAGATACCACACTTTTAGCATTTATATTTCAAAAATACGGTTCCAGCACATCTTGAAACTAGATTTACATACAGAAACCGGATACATTCTTAAAGAGTGTATGTGAGGAAGATAAGCGACATGTTTCTGAGAAACTGTCCAAAGGCAGCCAGTTTGGTTAAGTTAAATACGACCTAGGAAATAATAATAATTATTATATTTGAATTATGTAACGTAGAATTGTGTCTTCGATAAAATAGCTACCAGTGTAACGGCTAGTCCATTTGTTCAAGCTTTGCATTTACATTTATCTGTTGTATGCGGATGATAATGACGGCTTCTCAGAATTCATTTAAGTTCGTGTATAAATAAAGTAATTATGGCAGTTATATTTTCTGCATCTAAATTAACGAACTTTGTAATGAACAAGGCCTCTTTGTTAAGGTTAGGTAATTGGTTTGTAACAAAGTAGCTACGGTTAGTTATATAGCGTAAGGTTGGGATGATATACATTTGCCATTTTTACAAGGTACAAGGCTTGCGGCGTAATTCTGCTAACGCTTAGTTTCACATGAACGTAACTAAGAACATGTTATGACAAATAGGAGATTGTAAGCACCGTCTGTATTATTTTATAAAATCGTCGAATAGGGAAGAGAAATTGAATCTTAATGTTGACAAACTTAAAAATGACTGGATATGAACCGTATACTATAATGCATTTCGCTGTTTTAAGAAAACTCTAATACATATGACAGAAACCTATGTAAGTACTTGAAACCACTGAATCAATTTGCGTTTAGTTTACATGGACTATATATATTAGAAATTTTGCGCAAAGCTACACAAGAGCTATTTGTGCACAGCCGTTCTTAATTTTAAACTAATATACTATATTGCCAGAAGAAGGGCACCTAGTCAACAGCACCAACCCTTGGGCTGCTCTTCTGACCGAATAGTGGGATTTCACCGCCACTCTTATAGCGTTCACAAGTAGCGAAATGCGCGATTTTGCGCTAGTAGGTCACAAGCCATGAACGCTTGGATATATATAGTACAAATACGCTAACAACCTGGTCACGTTGGTTCCCCTAAGTAGAAAAGACAGAGAACCTACAGTAAAGCTCTCTTCTCCAAGATGTGTCGATAAGAATCTTTCCATTCATCCTTTCCTTATTTGTTCGTTTGTGATTGTTTTTTGCTTTTTTTTTATCTCAAACAATTGTATATTCATATAAGTAGTAGATGTGTGTATGTATTAATTTGGTATAAAGTTATAACATCAAGAAAACGAAGCTGTGCGTGTACACAGTATCCTGTGCTTATATTTTCAATAGCTTTCAAGACATACTAAAATCCAGTTAATATGTAGAATTCAAGAAATGTGTATATATATTTCTGATCTGTATTTATCTCCCATGACTACTTTCGAATCCGAAATGGACAAATAAAAAAAAGTGGGGAACATCTGCTGTTAGTGATTTTTATCACAAATGTTAGGCTTCTTTGTTTCTAATACTTCGCTACTTTTCGTCGTACAAACCGTAGCTTTTATAAGTTTTTTTTGTTGTTTTTTTATTTTTAAGTACAAATGAAATATGAAAAACGAACTTAGCTCGTACTTAGTATATCATATTTGTAGAATAAATATCATTGGAGTTATCAAGGGGCTGAAAGCTAAGAAGTTCTTTTGAATAATCACGTTTAGAGAATTTGTGTTGGCTTTAAAAACGTAACCTATAAAAATAGTTTCTCAGCAAACCAAAATACTTCTTGCTAATGGCCTGAGTATCTTACATTTCTCCTGTTGATGGGGGATGAGGCTGGTATTCGTCATTCGAAGGTCTAATTCTACAATCGAATTTAGCCTTTGTAAGTTTTGGCGAATGAATGGAACCACTCCCGTGATCATGCTCATTACTCATTGATATCAATGTAGCGTTTCTCACCACTTACTGAAACACCATTTAGTCTTCGTCACAGTTCGCTAGCAGTGTGGTAAACAAACCCTTAATGTGTTTACATTATCAGTTTTACAACCATGATCTGGTAATGTAACTAATTATGATTGTCTATTATTATATTAACTATTGATATTAGCAACCTCTTGTCCACAGTGAGTGTCAGTTTGGATTAGTTGAATACAACAAATGTGTAATTAATTACTTGGATGTCTTGTCACTTGTATCAGCAACTTTTGACCATTCAGATCATTTTTGAGTAATATAAATCTTTGTAATGGTAACAAAAACCAGAGTTTATTTTGAATCAAAAAAAAATACCAAAGCCTCATAGATGGGAGGGAGTGACCACATTAAGTAAAAGACATACGTTTTATGGTTTTTGTAAGTGTGTATTTTTGAAAGACATTTGAAGACCTGTTTCGTCACTCTTGTCAAATTGTCTAGCTATTCACTTGATGTAGTTATTCCTATTGAAAAGCACTGAGACTGATTTGACGTGTAGACTTTTGTCTTTACACAACCTATACTAGTGCTAATGTTAAAAAAAAACATTGCTGCACTGAAAGCCTAATTTTATAATGTTAACTTGCTCTTAAAAAATAACATTTGTTAATCTTCTTTACTAGTATTAATTTTTGCTTTCTAGAACGTAAAACTCGTTTCGGGACTGTGTATATATTTACGTTTCATAGGCCAATGACAGCACGACTTCTAGTAAAGATATTCTTCGACCTTGTTCATGGTCATAATTTTATTAAGCACCAAAGGACGTTGCCTTAAGTGAGTGAGTGAATGAATGATCACGAATTCCAGAAGGCTTGGTAAGAAAACCTGTGTGGCATCATGCAAAATATAAATGCTACGTGTGTTGCTCGAAATTAACACCGTCGCTCTTAGCAGTGAAGTCAATGACTTTTTTCTGTACCTCTACACACTGCATTATATTTTCATCGGTATGAAAATACTTGGAGATGTCTCCAGTTTACCACTCTTTGGAATTGTCGAATATGAAAACATTTCAATGTCAACCAATACTTCATTGGAAAACGACATAACATAAAGTAACCGTGAAATATTCTAGGTTACTTCAGTAGGTGAGCACGAATCTATTCTGAACTACCATTCCACAATTACGTCAGTCGCAGAGTAATCGGAGGTACAACGTTTTAATTGGCAAATAAAGTACCGACGAAAATCAGATAAAGGATGAAATGCTCAAAAATAAAAGCACAGCTTAAGACACAAACTAATGCACCAAAACATAAGCTTTACAGTAAACAACCACAATAAACATAATGAAGATAAAGTAATATAATAACTTTTCAAGCAGAAAATAAATAGATACGAATATATGCCCCAAATATAAAAATAAACTGAATAATAATAATAGAATTTGCACAGATTACATCCAAACTAACAATGAAACTAAAACAACAGAACTGGAAGCACATAGTTCTGGCCAAACATAATGAAATCAAGGTAGCAAACTAACAAAAGAATAACATAATCCATTTTCATAAGAAATATAAATAGGACAATCTATTGAAAAAGTAAGCATGGAATCTATTAAAACAGCAATTCTATAATACACTGAAATATTAATATACGAATATTGGAAGTTTTGTGCGCCCATTAGGATTGGGTACCTTGGTTCAGTGAACTCTTTGCACCCCCATTTCCCTTAATAGAACTTTCATCCTTCTGACTGGAAAATTGTGATTAGTGGGATCCCAGAAAAGTCCAAGATGAAGATCTTTCTGGAAACTAATACTTGTACCCAAATTCCCTTAAACATTTAAGGATCAATCTCATCAGGTTTATCAAAGACACTTATTCAGCACAAATAGAATTCATGTAACAAAAAAAGTCTTTCTCACTCCTAAAGATATTAGTCAGACTGAAAATATCTTATTCGCTTTTATCGATAAAAACAGCAGTAAAAAGAATGTTATTTAGTACTTTACCACGTTCTATTATTCCATACTAAAGTGTTTTTTTTATACCTCTTAAATACGTAATGAATTATATTGGTCAATTTTCTTTACTTCTTTTAACTGTACAAATAATAAATAAGTATCGAAGCCCTGGAAGTCAGGTTCGATATTTTGCGCCTAGAAATACTAGTGATCCCGCTTAATCTTGAAGAAAGTTTTTCTTTTCACTATTGGAAGATTATTCATATTTGTAACTGATTAATCCAAATTGTCTTGTATTCTAAATTACTTCAGCTCTAGAGCAGTTATTGGCAAAAAAAAATCAAACTACTATTCTTCTTCAACCTGATGAGCTGAGAAGATTTCAACATGCAAGATATGAAGGATAGTGTATCTCCATTGTTATATATAGTTCCAACTTCCGCATGGGTCATTTATACCTTTATAGTTGCAACAAAAATACGTTTTAAACCTTTTTTCTTTTACATGATGCATTTCACTTAGTGGACTTTTATTTCATAAGCCTGCAAGTTTTAATATTTTTGGTAATTCTCGTTTTCCTACTAATGTTTCATTATTTAACCACTAGTAATATAATAGTACAGGGTTGAGTACATTATATTAAAACGATTTTGAATACGCAAATCAACAAATCATTTGACAGCCACAATTGATAAAGTTGTAGCATGTATCTGAACTACTTTTAACATTGTTTGGCGTTATGTAGATAGTGTGGTGCCAAATAAAATTGATCGCTTTTGGGAAGGGTATGTAACAGCCCTCTCCGATTCAAACTATTCGTATACCCTTACTATAAAAATGTTTTCATATCAGGGATTTGGAATTTCTAAAATGTGAATACCCCTTATACTTAAAGGCATTGGAAATAATAAAAAATATGGATCAAATTGGAGTACCAGACCATCCAGAAAGAGACCTGAAACAAGCCATACCCCAGGCGTAGTAAGAAGTGTAGCGTTTTTTTTTAACACGTGAGAATATAAAAATTCAGACAAGTAGCATACGCAGTGTTGCGTATTACAATTTCAAATAGCCTGAAACTGAGTTAAATTGTACTTTAGATTTAGTAGTTAAATAAATGCCGATATGTATCCAGTTTGTGATATTTGCCAACAAGATTGATACAGTTTTCTTTTTTAATACAAATATATTTTAATATACAACCAATAATACAATTTACAATAAGTTATTACAAACAATAATTTATATACAAAAAATTTTTACAAACTTACAAGCAGTATAAAGTCTTATTTCTAGTCTGGAACTTCCTTTATCTTATTGAGGGTTCACGATGAGCGAGTTGATTTCGAGTTGACTTAGGTAAAATTCATTTAATAGTGAGCTAGCTAGCTTTGTAGTTCTCGCTATCACACGCCGATTGCAGGTCGAGTTTCTTTTACCGTTGAAGTTATATAATATCTTCGTAAAAGTACTAATGTCCGCTGTGAATCCACTGGAGTTAAATGATTTGTAATGTTCGAACTTTATAAATGTTCCTAGTCAATTATCTGAAGTTTCTTGATTAATAAGTGTAGTAACAATCAGTTGTAGCTTCCGAAGTTTATAGCACACCAACTATAGTAAATCAATAATAGATACTGTTTTTAGGCGCGTCGCGTTGGTTATATTTATAGGTGTGTAGAGAGTTTCTCGAAACTTCAACTTACGTAATAATACTGACGCTGACGCTAACGTTTACGTAAACACGTATTGTTGTTTCTTACACTCGAGAATTTAAACAAACATCTATATTAAAATAAATGTATAATAATAAATCCGTCACAACAGATAAACTGATTTCCTTACAAGTATAGGCTAGGTCTGCCAATAACAGCAGGGTTTAAACGGAAATTTTGTTGTTATCTGAATCAGAAAATTTGACTGAGTCTAAATGAGCGAGAAATAAACGCATTGGACATGTTCGTTAATTGAAATAATCTTAACTAATTGAACAACAACAAGAATAAAAACAATAAAAAAAGTGTTTCATATCGTGTCGATAGACAATCACAAACTCTGGATCTTTTCTGGAAAAGTGCATATATTTTGGAGTATTTCTTCTCAAGACAAACTCTTGTAAAATAAAAATAAAAAAATGCGTAGAAAAAGCAAAGATAACTGTGCTAGCTAGAAAACCAAATAGAACTGTTATAGTAATAAAAACAAAACGTTCTGTATAATTAAAAATGGTGAAAAGGTACGTGATATACGGAATACATGAAATACTCGCATATCAAAACAATATACAGCTTAATCAAGAAGGATCTCCATCTGGAAACGAGGCCAAGAGGGTACGGATTCACCAAGATAAGGCTTCCAGTCGTACCCTCCCTTTCACCCATCACATATGTAAAGCAGCTGTGTGTTACATAAGTAAAGTATATTCTTCATTATCTTTATCGTTACTTTCTTTAATAGTATTTGTTAGCATTTTGAATACATATAAGTTTTATATTTTATTTATATTATTATATTTTCTAATATACAGAGATTATTTTTTTGCGTTATTAACTTAATATATGTATTTAGGACAAACCCAAATCTCTTGGGCTGGCCAAACCTTGAGAGATGTTATTGGATTTATGGCTAAAACTATTGTTAGTAACGAGGGTACCCAAATGATGAAACGATGCATTCTTGTCTTTACAAGTAAGAACGTAAGAAAAGTATATTTAATTATCTATACCTGAATGATTTTTAGTTTCACTCTAAGTAGGTAGCTTACTCTGATCGTAAGTTGATATTAATGTTATTCCGTACGCAGAATACTGGTCAAAACATTGGACAAAGTGTCTATGGATTTCTGTGCACAGATAGCCCAGTGTGTAGTTTTGTGCTTACAAGAAACAAACTAAATTTAGGTCATTTAAGTTGGTTAATTTCACTTCACAACTATTCAGAACATCAAAAGTCATAAATTAAATTAAAAGTAATGCAGTGAAACTGCAGAACATGACCTGCTGATAGATAAGATGACTTATAAGTATAAAACTTCAACTTGGGGACAGTAATCTAAAATATAAATATGAATTACCGTCAACTGCAGCAGGGTTAAACATTCTTCTTCCTCAGTGTGATATCTGCATGCAGGCGTTGATGATCATGACTTTTCGGTTTTCTCTATCCCTGATGTTGTGATATCTGCATGCAGGCGTTGATGATCATGACTGTCTTTCTCTGTCCCTGATGTTCTTCAAAAATTCTTTGTCATTCAAGGTTCCTTAACCATTTTGCGAGTCCATCAAGTATCTTTATCTTCATTTGCTTCCATTTCCTCCAATCTGTTTGTTACCGTGTGTTCCATCTTTTCTTTCCTCGTCACATGGCTTATGAACTCAGCTTGTCTTTCTTACTTTCTTGATGATGTTGCGTGTTGCGTTGGCTTGCACCAATACTTGTTCATTACTTTCCTTCTCAGACCATGCTATTCGCAACGTTCTTCTTAAGAACCACATTTCAGCTGTTCCAAGTTTTTTCTTAATTTCCTTCGTCATTCTCCAAGTTTCGCATCCGTACATAGGTATGAGCTCGATGTAACACTAAGAATTTCTTTCTTACTTCTATTAATGTATTTTCTTTGTCAGTATAGTTTTCATATTTGGAAAGGCGTTTTTAGCAAGCTCTAACCTTTTAACCTCTTCAATGTACTTACCACCTAATGCTATGAGCCCAGATAGTTGAAGTGGTGAAATTATTTTATTTTTTGTCCCATCAGTTGTAATTCTGCATTTTGGGGTATTACTTTTCTTGGACGTTACCATACAGTTTTCTTTATCAATAATTATATTTACTATATCTTGAAGATCTTTGTCATTTTCAGTAAGTATTCACCGTGTCATTTACATACCTCAAGTTATTGATGTAATGTCTTCCAACTTTAATTCCCGGCCTATTTTCTCTAGCTCTGAGAATCAGTTCGAAAAACTTCTCAAGAAAAGTTCTGGCAAAAGAACACATTCTTGTCTGACACCTCGTTTTATTTCAGGAAAAATGCCGATATTATTTCCTATCTTTATAGCTCCGCTTTGTTCCTAATACAGATGATTCTGAGGTCTTTACCATCAATACTAAGACGGTTCAGAATTTTTAGTGTCCATGTTTTACCCTGGCAATTGCTTTAGTGTAATCAATAAAACACATGTATAAATCATTTTGTACTTCAATTGGTTTTTCTATTAATGTTCTAAGTGTAAATATAGGAATTTTCTTGTCCCTTTACTTTCAACGAGTTCACATTGTGTTTCTGCTATCTCGGGGTTTATTTTGTTTCTCAGTCTACGAGTATTCTCAGTAGGATTTTGGTTCTTGGCTCATAATGCATATTATTCTGTAAAATTCACTCTCAACTACTCTTGTTTTGTATTTTTAGGCAATGCAACAAACAATGTTTGACATTTCAGATGATATCTTGCCAGTTTCATATATCTTATTCAGGACTTCTGTGAAGACATCAATTCCAAACTCTTTCAAATATTAAATCATTTCACTTGTGGTTTTATCTGGACCTGCTGTTTTTCTCTTCTTCTTCATCTTCATTATTTTCTTTACTTTATCTTTCATTACTGATGATCCTTCCACATTTCTAAAAATTATTGGTTATCGCTCCTGTCATCATCATATAGTTATTTGATATATTCTCACCAGCTCTCTAAGTTTACTGTTTTTTCCGTAATAATACTTTCGTCCTTTGTCTTTGGGCATCCACTTGAGAGAAGTCTTTTTTTCCAATTTCTCATCCTTTTGTGCATGCCTTTTATGTCTTGTTTATTTTTAACGCAACTTCAGCATATTGTGTTTCAAGCCATTCTTTTCTCTTATTGTATTTAAATCTTATCTCCTTGTTAGTTTTATCATATTTTTCATTATTTGCCTTTGCTTGTCTTCTTCTTTTCATCAGATCAAGTACTTCATTTACCATCAATTTATTTCTCCTTTTTCTCTTTTTTTCGGGGGATTGTATTTTGGGTGGAGGGAATGTTAAACAATCAAATATTATAAAAATTAGGTATAGCACACTCGAAACTAAGTAAAAAGAAAAAAAAGAAAGCTTATCTAAGTACAAAATGTTTTAATTATGCAGTAGCTAATTTATAACTGAGTCTTACAATACGTACAATACTTAATACTGTCAGTTATACAATTAATCACAATGTATACACTTTATAAAAGTAAATTTTCAGAATAAGACATGCGTTAAGAAAAATGGTAGCTAACCAAAGTAATTTACTAGTGTTAAATGTAATAAAGAAAAAACCTTCAAATGTGTAACAGAACAAACAAACACACACACACACACACACACACACACACACACACACACACACACACACACACACACACACACACACA
>NW_013666009.1:488598-495050 GCF_000517525.1 Limulus polyphemus | reverse complement strand
AAGGTAGGTAGTACCTAACCGTAAACGTTAACTTAACTTAGTTAAGTTAGTATAAGTAAAAACGTAAACCTAAACTAATAGTACGTAGAACAACAAACACACACACACACACACACACACACACACACACACACACACACACACACACACACACACACACACAAAAGAGCCAATTTAACCCATTTTGTATGAATAGTAAATATCTATATTCTAAAAAAAAAATTTTTTGTTCTCCCGAATGCACTGACGTGGAGTTGCTGGTTATTCAATATCGAATGGTTCTGAATACAAAATATGTTCTTGTGCTGATGAAAAATCAATAACGAAATATAGTAACATACGTGAAATACTTTTCCGCGCTTTTCTCATATTATTTTTTTAAACATATAACTGATAATTAGATATATGGATTTACATTTTATTAAGAAACAGCAAAATTATTGGCGAAATATTTGTACAATTATAAGTATTTCAATGACGTCCCGCATAACAATTTCTTATTTAATTAGTTGAAAATTAGCATTATGGTATTTACCTTCTTCGAAGTAAACTTTGATCATGAGTATGGCAATGTGTGGGCTATTTAGACAGCTTCTGTTCAACTTCTTAGAAAAGATGGTTAGCAGTGGTCATGATGAGTGAATTCTAGTCACGTGTAAAGGTTTAGTGCCTCGGGATCATTGATCAAGTCCCATTCTAGAGCCTTTCGTTCCAATCTAGTGAAACTAATGGGAAACCAGCATTGAATTATGTGTGTTTTTAATGGATATTAACGAAAACTGAAGAAGAAAAGTTCGCTGTGGTCTGCTTTTCATCAGTGCTGGACATAGATTTGGCAAGGATCTCCCGCTCATACTGCTGTATATAGACTAAGTGAGGAGAATTAAATAGTTTTGCTGGCCGTAAAACTCTTGACATGTCCAGTTAAAGGAAAGATATTTAACAACACGCACAACTAGCTCTTGGCTACTCTTGCGTGATTAGATAATTGAATTTGACTAACTTTTATAGCGCACACTCAAAGCCCCAAAGTGCAGAGCACATTGTTGCGGTAACGGGTCACGAACCATGAACCGTTGGATTCACAGTCCAGGCACACTAACTGCTAGTTCATGCTTGGTCCATTATCCTTAGGAGGTAAGTTATACAGGATGATTAAAATGATCACAAGTGTAAAAGAATGTTGAAAAAAATTTTAAATTGTAGGAATGGGAGCATCAAAAAGTGAGGAAACAAGGTAGGAGTGGATATGGTGTAATAAAACTTCTGTACAACCTCACAAGGGGGCGTGTCCAGCATCCGGTACATGCCTACTTCGTTTTTGTTTTTATTTTTCGTTTTTGTTTTTTTTTTGTTGTTGTTGTTCTTCTGTTTTGTTTTGTTATTCTGTCCTGCATACAATAAGCCAGGGGAACTAGTTATGCTTATCATACAATGACTAGAGGTTTCTGTTAACCGAATTATTGGAGGCAATACATATACTGTAAAGTCTGTTTACACGACACCAGAAGAATGTGATATTCGTGTGGACCCATAACTTGTATGTTTTTTTCTTTATAACTTGTCCCTCCTTTCACAATTGAATGAGAGGGTAACAGGATTTCGTACATTAGTTATATAGGCGGATTAAAATACAAAGATAAAAAGTTCTAAGAGGTTTCTGCGTATCGACTTCATGGATTCGTTACTGTCTATACAAAAGAAGAATAATCATACACACTTCTGTATGTATCCATAACTTGTATAATATCATGAACACAGAAAAACTAAGTAGACATGGACCGGATGTTGGGCACGCCCCTTGTGAGGATGTGCACCATAATTTTATGGTATGTGCAAATAATGGTGTGTGTAGTGTGAATTCTCTTCACTTTTTTGTACACATTGTGAGTGTGCATGCGCTACACATGTGATGACGCGCGTGTGCACACGCACACTCGCAAACTACAGTGTGAAATGTCACTTGGGTGATTTAGTTTGAGTTGTGGTTGTGTTCATATGCTAATGGTTGATTAATTAGTTAAGTAATTTAATTAACTACTTCACGCTAGCTCTAGCACGGAGTCCCTGTGATATTGTTATATTTACTGCACTTATAACTATGGTAAGTCTGTTTGTTATACGGCTAAAAGCGTTCAACAATGTCAATCAGTCAATGAGATTGAAAATGTTGTGGTTTTGTGAATTTTTTGTATCTGCTCTGCAGACTTTCTCAAAAGGTTGTATAACTTGTAGTTTTGTGTGTGTGGTTTGTTTGTCACCTAATGGGAGGGGGGGTGTCAAATATTTTTGAAGACTCATTTGGTTGTTAAAGGTGTATAAGTAAATAGTTTTTCATCGCATGTATTGTGTATCCGCACCATTCCTGCTATAAATACTACCGTACTTATGATGCCTTAAAAAACTACTTTTCCTAAGAGAACAAAATTTTACAAATCTCACTGAGAATCAAAAGTTTTATTCAAGAAGTTACTTGTCACATGATATTTTAAAAATTCTCGCAGAAATTTTCAGCATAAAACTTACCATAATAGGTACATCTTTAGGGTATTTCTATATATTTGACTGGTTTATATAAAATTGCCCAAGGTATGGTACGTATTCATAGTTGGAAACAATGTGTATGATGTGTGCAATAATCCTACAAAATTTTTTTTGTTAATTTTTTTATTATTTTGAACATACTAACATTTTGCCAAATGAAAATATTTGCATCTGAATAAATGTAGCTATTCAATACTTCTATAGAGAATTTTTTATGAAGTTTTCTCGTACTTGGAATGTAAGTCGATGTTTTAGTAAGTGTGCACATTTTTAATTCTCTGAACAGAAAACATCATTTGTACACATACCAAATCATTGTTTTGTAGTTTACTTCTTATATTTGAAGCAAACCTCGGAACAACTTAAGTGTAACCAACTTCTTACAAGCAAGGAATCGTTTATAAAACAAAATGCAATTTGTATAGTAACAGAAATATTTATCAGTGTTCTGAATTTATCATATATTTGAAGTTTTCTTAAACCTTGTAGGTAGAAGAAGCGATATTAATGATATTAGATCATTTCCTTCTCTTAATCATAAATGCACATGATAATGTACGCTCGACTTATGAAGAATCATGATAAAATAGAAACTCACTCTGAGAAACTTGAAATATATATAAGTTATGCTGTAGTAAATCTGGTACAAGTACGATGAGCTAAACATTGACCACAACTTTCCGGATATTTTATTGTTTTTAGACCATTTGGTGAACTACACTTCTATATTATTTATATTCTGACGTCTCGTTATAAATGAAAGAGTACTATTTCCTATTTAAGTGTAATATATGTGACCACTTGCGAAGCCTTCAATTTGTCCAGTGCGCACGCACGCACGCGACTTTCATTTCATGAAATATATATGCAAAGATTTATAGTATGATGCATTCACTAGTTAGTACTTTAAATATATAAGCCGCAAAAAGCATCCGTATGTGTAGTGGTACAATCGGTATTTATATCTTTATATTCATAGCAAAACCAAGGCTATCTGCGGTCATCCGTAGTTTTGAATTACTAACCAAAAGAAAGGCAGATAGTCAGCAGCACCCTACCCCATCCATACGCTAATGGACTTGCAACAAATCTTATAACATACCCATAACTTAAAGTGCGAAGAATATTTTGTGGTGTCGTATGGATTCAAACCATGTTCGGCAGGTATGAAAATCTTAACTCTTATCACAGGCCCAATTCATGTTCGGAATGGTATAAAAGAACCATGTTATGTCCTTACTATGTATATTGCAGGCCTATAGCTTTGTATATTTAAACCCATTCCAAAAATTAACTAATCTGCACTGAACTCCTATAACTTTCTTGATCCTTTGAATTTCTACACTTAAATAGAGTAAAAAAAAACAAAAAACTTTTACATATAATGAACTTCAGATTTCGGCCATTTCTACAAAGTAATAATTTTGCTTTATAGTTGAATTACCCCCACTCTTACGTTTTTGTTGTTGTTCAGCAGCTTCTCTCCTTGAAGAAATAAAAAAGGAACAGAATGACTAAGAGCGATCCTTGCATGGCATAAGTAAGGCCTTCACGCATGTATTCATATAGTACAGCACGTGACTTTTATAGATATTTTAATAAATTCTATGCACGCACATGTTATTAGTCAAACGAAAAAGCTTTTAAAGAAAAAGGTTATGCATGTAATTAAATCCTGTCAATATATTTAATTATTTATACATTAAATACTACTCTGTAGTCTATAAACTTTCCGTTCACTCAGCTGAGCCTTTATACTGCGGGGAGGGGGGTTCTTTAGAGATTAAGATAACGAGTTAAGTGAGTCTTCTGATATAGGGATCTTTAGTATTGACATTCCTTCTCTGCAGGTTTCAGTTTTCTTATTCAGTGCATATGACAGCATATTGAGCATATAAAATTTAAATTAATTTTATGAGGTCTTTATATTTGTATAAAGTAGGAAAGTTATTTCTACACAGGCACAACAACTTATGTTTGTGACTTGGTACATTCTACGTTTCAAAAACGTTTTAATCACTAGTGGAGTGTGTTTACTAGACCCACACTGGTTGTAATAATGTTTAAGTCTTTGAAAGAGAAAGTATGAAACGAATAAAAGTGCTGAATAACAGAGAGAAGATCGAACCACTGCTGTGTAACGGAAGCTTCGCTTTTATTAAAGTTATGAAAAAAAATTGATAAATTAAGTAATGTGCAATTTGAACAATTTTTAAGCCCACTTTCTAGTAGATATGGGATCATGATTTCTTCTGCCTGAATTTGGCATATTTAATGTATTAGATTTAATAATCTTTTATTTTGATTTTACGGAAAACTATTCTACGTGAAGAAATAAGAACTATCCTAAAACATTTTAATTGTGAAATATTTATCTAATTCAGATTTAAGCGCTTATTCTAACCCCAGTATAAATCGATAGTTACAAAAACCTGTAAAACTCTCCCACGATATGTAGACTGTGGTGGGGACCACCATAATTCTGTTTATACTGAAGAACATGATAACCCCTTGCGCTGTAATTGTAAACAGCAACACACCGCGAACTACAAAGGTTGCCCTTAATATGAGGACATCAAAGCAAAAATCTAGACATTACACAATAACATACAACCACAGAAGCAAATACACAATACAAGAAAGTAAATCACGTACAAAATCAAGAAGAAAAATACCACACATCAGTAACACAGCCCCACAACATCATTTACATAACTTACATCTCCATTTACATATCAAGCAGCAGTACGCACAGAACCACACGGCAAGCAGATATCTTAACCAAGTAAACAAACAAATTTACAATGGGAAATGTACGGCGACCAAAAATCAACAAATATCCCGCGCACAAATCAAAACCATATAAAACAGTTCTCACAAATACAGTAAACATTTCTATAATAGAAGCAGTCAAGAACTCATCTATCGAATTTGTTGAAGAATATTAAAACTCCCAAAACCACGAATACAGCATTACTCCACTCATTAAAGTAGCAAAACAGCTGACACCCATAATTTCATACATAGTTCACACATTCATGAATTCTCTCCTCACAAGATTAATACAATATTATTCGGAGTATGTTAATAAACAAGTCACCCATAACCAGATCTTACAATATCACCTAGATTGACGTATCTTAAGTATATTGTTATGATATTTATGTAAAATACATCTCTGGTAAATTGATCTAGAGAAAAGTGACGTTTGCTACTGAACTGTTTGTGGACTATTATGCGATCATACAAAGTGAAATGATGAATTGCACTAAATACTATAAGTGTGAAATTCATGGACATGGTCCTGAAGAGTGTAATAGTATTAGTGTAATAAATATCATTTGTGCGCTAATCTCGTGAATTACTGTGTAGCATTTGTCAGATACAATAGTGGAGGAGGGATGAAGAGGTCTAGATTGAACCCGACTATCCCAGGTCGTCCACTACGACCTAAACACCGATTCAAACAGACGAAGAGCTGGATATTTTGTTACTGTATATTTTGGTTATTATGGGGAAAGAAGCCAAAATGCTGAAATTGTTTTTACAATCTTTTACTTGTAGAACTTTGTTGTGGTGAGAGTTTTATTCAAATTCATCTGTTTAAAATAACTACTGCAGTAACGATATAGGGGTTATTCTATAAAATATTTTTTTATTTTTCAATATATGAAAGTTTAAGAATTTGTTTGTTTTTTGACTACTAAGTTAGCTTGCCGCAGTTGGTCTGTATCGGTCTACTCGTTTAGGAGGAGATGCGTCCACAGACAGACAGTCTACCTTGATATTGAATAGTCAGTTACCACATCGGTATGGCTTTATGCGTATAGCGCATATGTGAAGAATGCTTGAACCCCAATTTTGATATTCAGCTCTGCTGTTTCTCTTTTCTGTACAAGAATAATAGT
>NW_013666009.1:486601-488223 GCF_000517525.1 Limulus polyphemus | reverse complement strand
ACACCATAAAATGTATATAAAAGTTGATACGTCAACAATACGCCTAACGTTAACGCTAAAAGTTATAGAACTTCAAAAGGAAAATTAATCTCCGAAACTTATGCAAATGTGGTTAAATGTAAGAACCCGTGAGTGAAAACACAGGAAAATATTATGTCAATTCCTTACAACTGCCACATCCAGTGCTGACAATGTATTTCTCCAATCCTAATTTGTTTGTTTTTTCTCTTTATTAAAGGATTATCCACAGGAAGTCTCGTAACCAACATGCATCACACCAATATACACACGCAACAAATATGAAATTGCACAAAAAAGAAAAACATGAAAGTATCATTCAATAACAAATTACAAATAAACCTAAAACATATAGAAATTCATAAATTTACAATAAAAAGTATATAATACTATTACTTATTGAAGAGGGATGGGCAAGTAGAGCATAAAAATGAAAAATACTTTATCATGCATTATATATATCTAGAATAGTAAAAGCTTATTTTTTCAAATATGAGACTTAGAAAAAGATAATAAATTCGAAAAACTTGTTTTGCTAAAAAAACAAAACAAAAACACTTCGAAAAATAATGACAGAACACTTGGTCATAGTAATAAATAAAACTTGGATTGCAAATTTAATCTTGAGGTAAGCCATCAACAATACTTTACACAATAATCCCCATTTTCTAATTAGACGATGATGCACTTTGAATAATAAAAACAATAACGCTAAAAATCGGTGTCCACAGCGGTTGAACCATCGGGAAAAGGCAATACAAATGTCTTACTGTTCCAATTTCCTTACCACATAAGATACGTAAACCAATATCGTGTCTTTGCATAAGGTCGATGACAAGGAAAAGTTTGTTATTCGTCATTAAGGCATTCTGATGAAACAATCTACCTCAACAAAAATAAAACGGGTAGTAAGTTTACACGAATTTTTCCAGTTGATATTAGTTAAAACATCTGATGATCCTTAGGCCGTCTGAGATACGATAGACACTGTAGTTTAGCGCTACGTATGTCATCAGTTTTCATGAACGAATGATGAATGGCCATCCAGCTCTCTTACTATCTATTATAATAAAAGGGTAATAGCACCATGATGGAATGCTTGGTAAACGCACTGCAAGGCCCTAGTGAAGAAGTTTGCTTGTAAGTGCTGCTGGTGCTCTATGATGTTTTTCTAGATTTGTGAGGCGCAATAAAGCCACAATGGGGGTCGCTGAAGTATTAGGTCGTCAAGAAATTAATGTCGCTTTTTTTTCATTTTTAGATGAAAAAAACCCGAACAATTTGTATATCAAAAACAAAACATTTATTAAATGAAATAGTCTCTATTGTTATCGATGATGCTTTTCCATCTTACAATCAGGTTGTTAATGCCCTAATTAAAGAAATCATTTGGCTTCGAAGAAAAAACATGCTGATGTCTTCTTTAACACCTTACACATTTGCATACGTTTTTCCCATTAAGATGGTGTTGCAGCGAATGAAAAAGATGGTAATTTGATGGTGCCATATCTGGAGAATACGGGTGGGGGGGGGGAGAACTTCCCAACCCAACTCCATAATCATGTGTTGCATCAAAAGGGCTTGATTTAAACGTTTCAGTTGCT
>NW_013666009.1:483832-486416 GCF_000517525.1 Limulus polyphemus | reverse complement strand
GTGTGTGTGTGTGTGTGTGTGTGTGTGTGTGTGTATATATATATATATATATATATATATATATACACACACGAGTTTGTATGTGTTTTGTAAGAAGCACATTGCTCTGTTTATATTTCGTGACACTTTCGGCTTGAAGGTTCTAAGATGATGGCGTGGGAAAAGGAGACAAAATAAGACACTCTGTTGAATGTGTTTATCTTACATTTCATACTTTGGACAGAAGTATGTAAGAACACAAAGTGTGGCTTCTTAAGTGCCGTTATATATTTAAAAAAAAGTATTTAGATGTAACGTTTAGCCATATTGATCTTCACATGTAGTAACATAAAGATAGTAATAGTTTAGTGTTTATGTTATGACATCTGTATTTGTGTGAAATTGCTATACAAGTTTAACACCATAAAATGTATATAAAAGTTGATACGTCAACAATACGCCTAACCGGTGACAATTCTGTCCAAAAATGGTTCACGCGAATTACGCGCCAGAAGAAACGAAACAACGTTCACACGTTGGAAACTGATCATCGGAGAGTTCGTAAGGCACCCAAACACCTTCTTTATGGAGTTTTCCGATATTCCTTAGATCTTTACGTATTATTTCATGAGAGACTTGCGATTCCAGGGCCATTTCACGAGTGTGTTGCTTTGGGTTAGACTCAACAAGCGTTTTCAAAGCATCAATATCAATTCCAACATGTCGGCCCCTGCCATCACAGTTTTTAAGTCTAAAGTCACCTGAATGAAATTTGCTGAACCATCGTTGACACTTATGAACGTTCAAAACATTTCCATAAACTTCTTTGAAATTCTTTGTGGCTACAGAGGCGTTGTTTCCCTTCTTTTATTCAAACAGCATTACATGCCGAATGTGTGTGTGTCTCGTCAAGTGCCATCACTATAACGGATTAGAATATACTAAACCTTACACATTATATAGGCTACACTAACGTGACGTTTAGGCGGTTCGTTTAACTATTATATGTGATGTACGTTTTTCGGGGGGTGGTTAATGAAAGTGTTCCAAAACGCTACATTAATTTCTTGACGACCTAATACATCCCGTGACCAGTTATTATTAGAATACATCCCGTGACCAGTTATTATTAGGTGTTTTGTATCTTTTCAATCGTATCTACCTGTATAGCAATCATATTATGAAGTTTTGGTGGCTATTAAACTTAAGTTATGATGTAAGTTTATTTGTTTGATGCATCTTCTGGTAATTAGTGCAGCTACAACCCCTCTTACACACTGTTTGTTCTGAGCACTTTTTCGAGAACAATGGATAATTGGACTCTATTGTAGGCATCTTCCAGATTTAAAGCTATTACCAAGGTATTCTGACTAGCTTCAAAGCTTTCCCATTTATTAGCTGTGAATTTAGCAGCAGCATTCCAGATTTCGATTCCATTGCAATAACCACCTGATGATGAGGGTAGCAGTGGCTCAATATGACATAAGCCTTGTAGCTACAGACTTGTTTGAAATCTTGCAAATGATGTGTTTTTAGGACTGTGATTATATTAGTAAAGATATACATCCATACCTCAGGAATGCTATCTCGATACTTGAACACTAACTTTAAGAGGTTGGCTTCTGTGAGCTTCAAAGGAAGATTCTTATACTATCTGGACATGGCGCTCATTTGTACACATATTTATGACTTTTAAATGTCCTGTCTTAGCTAAAAATGGCTTCTGTATATACATATAGTTGTAGTTACAGATAGTTTGTTTCTATAATTATTAATGTCTGAATAGTGTTTACTGATTCCCGAACTTAACGTTTATTTTGTTCTTCTAACACGTGAAACGGTAAATGATGTCACATTAGTTAATGTATCTGTGCATTGCATAGATCTTAATCTGAATGGAATATGAGATCATCATCATTGTAAATGACTGACATTGCAGTGTTTTTGGTTTCTGGGCAGTCATAATCATTAAGAAGTTCCAGAATGAACTTCTTGTGAAATTGTTCTGTTGAACAAATCATTCAATTTTTATGTTCCATGCTTTGGAATCTGATCGCCTATAGAGGGCATAGGCTCTATTCTGTGCAGTCTTTGCTTGGGCTGGATCATATCTTATCTACATAAATTCAGGCTTGGTTTGAATGTGCAATTTTCACTCTGAGTATCACTGTTCCACCAGTATGGGGTGTTATTTTGCAGAAGTTATTGTTTTGTCTTTGCTTGAAGGTGGAAAGATGTTTGAGATTATGAGCTTGTTAACATTGTAAGGGTTTCCAGATTATTTTATATCACTGTCTTTCAGTCTTCACACACTCGCACATCACACAAGATGAACAATACTTAAATTATGTCTCCTATGCCAGCTGGAGATAACACTCAAGGTAGGATTAGCAAAATCAAGGTATGTGCAGGAGTCTTTGTTACCTTGACACCCAGTGATTCTTGTTGGTTCATTCAAATTTAGCAGCAGTGGTAGACTAGAGGGAAGGCAGCTACTATTTTACCAACTTGCGACCCTCATATTGCGAGTTGAGCGCGCACTACCTACACACACACACACACACACACACACACACACACACACACACACACACACACACACACA